>NC_134687.1:287683863-287983863 GCF_050947455.1 Rhinoderma darwinii | reverse complement strand
GTCTGAAATGGATCAGGCACTGATTCAAAAATCCCCTGCAGGACCTCGGATCTCCGTCATAGCGTGGAGGTAGTGGCAAGAAACACAGGGGTTTGGTACCGGTACAGACAGGAAGTGTAGCAGGAGGAACCGCAGGGACAGGTGCGGTGACGACTGTGGTTGGAGCGAGCAACCGATGGGCTATGGTGTTCACCGACAGGAGGAGCTGGTCTTGTCATGACTGGAGATCCTCCATCTCGGCCAGCATGGCTTGTGTCGTCAAAGTCTCACGGAGCGGGTTAGTGGACCCACTAGGCCGTACCGCCATAGCGGGAAGGCAGCTGGCCAAACCACAGGAAACCCCAGAAATACAATGTCCCGCACAAGGGTCCTTCTGATGTATTTGAGGTAAGGGAGATCCTGGACTGCAAAAGGGTAGGAGGAAGGACTTTCTATTTGGTGGACTTGAGTGGGTTTGGTCCTGAGGAGAGGTCCTGGGAGTCAGAAGAGAACCTCAGTGTTCCTGCTCTTATTAAAAAGTTCCTCTCTCGCTCTGGCCCCAAGAAGAGGGGGCTTAAGAGGGGGGATACTGTAGCGTCCATGGCCACGGGCCGTCGGGTTTACTTACCTCCCGACGCCCGCAGCCATGGATCCGTCAGCGATGGTCCCCATCTTCTTCCTAGGAGACGCCAGTGCTCACTTCTGCTCCATTCTGCTGTGTCCCGTAGGATGCGCATGCACGCTCGTGCCCGGCCTTAAAGGGTCAGCGCTTGCACAAAGGAAATCATCTTCATCATCAACTGCCATGGTTTCCTGGTCTATAAGAAGGCCCCAGCCCTTCTGATCCTTGCCTGTGCGTTGTTAGTTTATCCCAGTCTGTCTTGCAAATGGTCCCTTAGTGTTTACAGTTCCAGTTGTTACCCGTGCCCTGTTACCTGTTCCTGTATCCCGTACTGTTCTTGTTCCTGTGCCTACCAGTGTTGGAGTCATGTCTACTGCACCTGCTGTTGTTTGCCACGTCCAGTGTCGTTTGCCACGTCCAGTGTCTTCTGCCACGTCCAGTGTCTTCTGCCACGTCCAGTGTCTTCTGCCACATCAGATACTGCCCATCACGTCTGGCGCTACCTGCTGCACCGGCCTCCATCCGTGCTGAAGACACAGCCACCGTCTGGACTAGTTCAGGTAACCAAGCGTTACTATCTACTATTGGCTTTCATATAGATTGTGACCTGGTCAGCTGCCTCTCCGTTATGGCAGAGCAGCCTAGTGGGTCCACATACCCTGTGACCGTGACAGTCAGAAGCAACCTTAAAAGGCCTTTAAACTTTTTACGTATCTGGACACAATTTATTTGGTTTACAAATTGGCGGCACGGCCTGCTGGTCTTCTAAAGCCACAGATGTCTGGATCCAACTTATGTTGGCCCAGAAGCCTTCTAATCCCTTTCAGTCATCCGCCGCTGCGGGCAATTCCCAGTCTGCTGCGGCGGGTCAATGACCAGGAGCATATTGGCTCTTTAATAAGGGTCACTGTAGATTCTTTGCTGCGAGCAAATTTAAGCACGAATGCTCACTCTGTGGTGGATCTCATTCAGCCTTTCGCTGTTTTAAAAAAAGGTAAAATGCCAGCCAGACCAGTTTCTAGAGGAAAACTAGATTGCTTTTCTGTTGTGGGTTTTCCCCACTGAATTCAATGGGTATGTAAAACCCGCAACAAGTAGCCAACCCGCGCGATTTCCCTGTGGATTTGCTGCTGAAAATTTCCGCTGCAAATCCGTTATATGTGGACTCGGGGTACAATGAAATTATTTTTTTTAATGTTTTTTTTTTGTGATATTCACAAAAACCCTGCAGATTTTGACATGATTATAAAAATTGCCGCTAAAACCGTGACAAAATAATGCAAAAAGGGTGCATTTACATTAAAAAAACGTTTAGAAAATGCCATGATTTTGCCTGTGTAGGATTTTACAGGTGAAACCAGTAAAATAAATGTGCTTCGCAGAGACAAAAACTTGAGCAAATCGTGTAAAAACCGTGTGTCTTTGATTTTTAATGCTTTTTTAGGGTATGTACACACGGCCTATTTTCGGCCGTTTTTCATGCCGTAAACACCCGAAAAACGGCCGAAAAATCTGAAGCAGAACACCTCCAAACATCTGCCCATTGATTTCAATGGGAAAACGGCGTTCTGTTCCGACAGAGCGTTTTTCGCAGCGTTTTTTACGCGTAAAAAAAACGGCAGCGAAAAAGAAGTGCAGGTCACTTCTTGGGACGTTTTTGGAGCCGTTTTTCATTGACTCTATCGAAAAAAGCTCCAAAAACGGAGCGAAAAACGAAGCGAAAATCGCGAGTGGCTTAAAAAATGTCTGAAAATCAGGAGCTGTTTTCCCTTGAAAACAGCTACGTATTTTGAGACGTTTTTGACTCTGCGTGTGAACATACCCTTAGGCCCTGTTCACACAGAGTATTTTGACAAGCTTTTTGGAGCGGAAACCACTCCGCAAAACCCGTCAAAAATCGGCCGAAAATGGCTCCCATTGAATTGGGATATATAGTGTCACATCCATTAAAGATGTGCTTTTCTGTTTTCATTCATCCTTTCACTGCTGTTGCGCGAATCACGTTGTTTGCACGGAAGTGCTTCCATGTGGCATGCGTGATTTTCATGCACCCATTGACTTCAATGGGTGCGTGATGCGCGAAAAATGCCCAAAGAACGGACATGTTGTGACTTTTTCGCAGCGGACTCACGCTGCGGAAAAATCACACAACTGCCTGCACTGCCCCAAAGACTAATATAGGTCCGTGCGACGCGCGTGGAAATCACGCGCGTTGCACGAACGTATATCCCGTTCGTCTGAATAAGCCCTTATGCTGCAGACTTTCCGCAGGAAAATCAGCGCGTCAAATCCGCATTTATTATGTATCGTGTGCATGTAGCCTAAGGGTCTATGCTCATGTTGCGGTTGAGGTAGATCCGAAAACCGCATGCATTTTTACTGCAATTTGGTGCGTTTTTCAATGCGTTTTTCTTTACTGCAACATCATCGAAAAACACACAAAAATGTATTTACATGAGTCGTTTGTGGCCGCACAGTAAAAAGGGCATCAAAAATTGCAGAAAAAAATTAACGCAGTCATACGGCGTTTTACTGCGGTTTCCTATGCAGTTTTTACAGGTGAAACCTATAAAACAAGGGTCAGTTCACACGGAGTGTTTAGGCACTGATTTTGATGCATCGGAATCAGCGTAAAAAAACGGCGCGAATTGCCCCCCAATGGGAGGCAGAGGCGTTTTTTCTCCAGGGCGGCTTACGACCACTCGCCGAAAAAAAACAAAGAGGCATGTTCTTTTTTCTTTGAGCGGTTTCCGCTTTGTACCTGCCACTGAAATCAATGGGAATCAGACAAAATCTGCGACACTCGTTTCGAGCATTTTTTCAGCGTTTTTTTTAAAATGGTTTTCGCATTACATTCAACGGCCGTGGGCAAAAACTGCGAAAAAAAACAGCGAAAACCAGTCGAAACAACGATGGCAATCAAAATCTGCCAAAAGATTTTTTATGCATGATAAAAACTAGGTAACCTAGGCCTCAATGTGTTTTACCTGTACAAAGTGCAGGGTGTGGTTGTTTTTTGTGGGAGATGTGGCCGAGTGTGACCAGAAGTTTTGGAGGAGCTCTGCCAGGAGCAGTGATGTAAGTGGACTTTGTGGTTAAAAGGGGTTTGGGGCACTTTAAAAATGCAGTATTTGTAGAATTCCCCTCTATGTGCTGGCAGTGATCTGCTCACCAGCACATGATGCCCGTTTGTTTGATTGTTATGGTGTTTGTATCTGCTGCCGTGTTGTTCTCTGCACCTGTGATTTATTCTCTAGTGCGGATTACAATGTGTTATAATCGTACATCTTTTATATTAGCCCTGCTACATATTCATACCTACCAACCGCCCCGGGTTCCGGGCGGTGTCCCTATGTCCCGCCGTCAAACCATCAGCTCCCTGGTTCAGAATTAGTTCATAACGGAGGAGCAGAGGGCGCTTCTCCGGGCACAGTGCTACATTAAGCGCTGTGCTCTGGGTAGCCATTGACGGTACTGTCCATTTATGACCAGAATCCCCGGCCAGAGTCGGCAACGGGGATTCGGCTCAAGGATTAGCCACTGACGTCAATGTCCATATATGGACAGTACTGTCAATGACTATGTCCAGAGACCAGGCAGGGTGGTGCGGGTGGGGGTGGATTGAGTTTCCGACTCACTAGTCACAGCCCCGCTTGTAGCTTCCCTGTGCTTAATTAGCGTGGGAAAGCTACAAGTGGGGCTGAGTGGTGAGTCTCAGTCACTTCCAGTGCATGCGGCGGCCAGTCTGACTCTGAGTCTGACCAGTTACCAGCCCGACCAGCAGACAGATGGTGCCGGCAGGAAATATTGAGATACTGCCCGCCGTTGACCCTCAACTACTACTTTGGCACGTATTGGATATGATGGCTTCTATAGTGTAGTGGATAGTTTGATTGCCTTACACCTGGAAGGTCACTGGTTCAATACCCGGCTGGCAGGTTTTGTTTTTTTAACTAGCATTAATATAAGTTTACCTCCCTCCCGCCAGAGGAAGAGAGGATCAATACATTAAACAGAAAGCAACAGTTCCATTAGAATTAGGGCCTGTTCACATCACCGTTCGCTTTCCGTTCCGGGGTTCCGTCTGAGGTTTCCGTTGGGTGAACCCCGCAACGGAAAGTGAAAGTGAAACCACAGCTTCCGTTTCAGTCACCATTGATATCAATGGTGATGGAAACATTGCTAATGGTTTCCGTTGGTCACCATTCCGGCAGGTTTCCGGTTTTCCGACGGAATCAATGAGATCAATGGTGACTGAAACGGAAGCTGTGCTTTCACTTTCCGTTGCGGGGTTCACCCGACGGAAACCTCCGACGGAACCCTGGAACGGAAAGCAAACGGTGATGTGAACAGGCCCTAATTCTAATGGAATTTGAAGATGTCAAATTGACAGCATTTATTCCCAGCAGTTTATATATTCAAAGATTGAATGAATGTTATGCACTCTTATAAAAACAAATAAATATTGGAAAAGCATACACTTCATCTTTAATGGATAAAAAAATAAAATAAAATTTCGGAACAAATGCTTACGATATACAGTAGGTTCTATTAACTAATCGAAATGACAAGAATCGTTTCTAAAATTGACAAACTATAAACGAAAAATGTAAAGAATACTGAGATAAATTCTTTATATATTTATAATAAATCGTATGGAACCCTTCACACCCTCACTCAGACCTGACTAACATCGGGTTTCTCTAACCACTCCCAATAAAGCACTTACGACATAGGATTTAATTTACTGGGATTTATTGATGAAATCAAATGTTATTATAGTATATAACTATCACACATATACAGTTTATATAGTGTTTCTTTGGTCATACATGTGTATATACATTTACAAATTCTTTTTTATTATGTTGGGAACAATTAATTTTCTTCCCTCAATAGTTTTTAATTACATTTCCGATTTGTTTGCATGCTTGTGTCGTATATTTTGATATCTTATATGCTAGTCTAAATATGCAACAATCGGAATTAAGTCAAATCAAGAATTGTGTATGTTGTTTTTAATTTTTGGCTTCGCACATATAACATCTGTGATATATTTTGCATGTATTGTGAGGCTAATACTGCTTTGCCTGCTGTATGAATTATACGATTTAAGGTATGTTATGTAATATCTAATATTCTGAATAGTCTCATCTAAATATAGCCATTATTATTTTTTTTTGTATTGAATGGACAGGGTCCATAATGTTCTTGGAACATAACACATACCTTTTTGATTACACATACCAATGCTGTTTCTTCCCGCAGGTACATTTCACCTGCGGTAACAATCAGCACTCAGGGTTAATTGCTCACCTGAATTTTCCATACTCATTATTTACGTATATCAAGCAGGCAAGGTAGGAAGTGCCTTCACATTTCTTTGCCATGAGTAAGAGCACAGTACGTGCTCGAAACGCGTAGGCCAGGGCAAACCGCCTACTATCTACACGTCTTGGGACTGCGTCTCCCTTCAATTTTTAATTTCAATACCCCAATAAAGGTGGGAATACTGCTTCCTTTTTAAACTCAAAGTACGACTCAGCGCTGGATCATTTCTTCTACTTTTTCTGTATATATGTACTTAGCTTTGTTCTGGTGCTGTATATATGTACTTAGCTTTGTTCTGGTGCTGTATATATGTACTTAGCTTGGTTCTGGTGCTGTATATATGTACTTAGCTTGGTTGTGTGTGTGTGTGTACACACCCATTAGAGGGTCATGGGGCGGTGCCGCTATCTTGAAGTCACATAGTCCTGCCTCCAAACCCACCTTTCTATGTTTGAGTGACATCTCCTTGGCTGATACAACTTTCTCGGATGCGCCATTGCCTTGTGGCACTATACACACGGGGGAGCTGTGGCGTTATCTATAGGGGTCTGAGTGCTGCACTTTCTACTAAGGGGAGCTATGAGCGCCTGTATACAAGGGAGTGGGGCTGTGTGGCAGTATATACAGTGGGGGCTTTACGGCGATATCTACAGGGGGGCTGTATTGCACTATCTACAAGAGGGAGGTTGAGGGGTTATCTACAAATGGGGTGTTACACTGTCTATAGGCGGGGCTATACAGCACTGTCTACAGGGGGGCTGTATGGCACATTCTACAGGGGGTTATAATTATAAGGGGGGCTGCTTGTGGCCCCCGTGCGAGGGCCCGGTCATTATTTTTTGCTATGGGGCCCAGTCTTTCCTAGTTACGCCCCTGGATGGGAACTAGAGATGCATCAGAAATATTAATAGTTTTTGGCACTCCCAAAAATTTAATAAGTGATCAAAAAGTTGTATGTACCAAAAAATGGTACCAGTAAAAAATAAGCCCTCACACCACTCGGTCAACAATTAAGTTATGGCTCTCAGAATGTGGTGAAATAAATTATTTTTAACAATTGTTTTTCTTTGTAAAAGTAATAAAATAAAAAAATAACCTACTAGTCCGTCTCAATGAATTAGAATATCATCAAAAAGTTAATTTATTTCACGAATTCAATTCAAAAAGTGAAACTCATATATTATATAGATTCATTACACGCAGAGTGATCTATTTCCAGCATTTTTTTCTTTTAATGTTGATGAGTATGGCTAACCGTTAATGAAAAACCCGAAATTTAGTATCTCAGAAAATTAGAATATTATATAAGCCCAATTGCAAAAAACATTTTTAATAACGAAATGTTGGCCTACTGAAAAGGAAATTTCAGATCCCTTCATGCTTCCCTCCGCTGACCAGCTTTATGGAGATGCTGATTTCATTTTCCAGCAGGACTTGGCACCTGCCCACACTGCCAAAAGTACCAATACCTGGTTTAATAACCACAGTATCACTGTGAATGATTGGTCCGCAAACTCGCCTGACCTAAACCCCATAGAGAATCTATGGGGTACTGTCAAGAGGAAGATGAGACGCCAGACCGAACAATGCAGACGAGCTGAAGGCCGCTATCAAAGCAACCTGGGCTTTCATAACACCTCAGCAGTGCCACAGGCTGATCGCCTCCATGCCACGCCGCATTGATGCAGTAATTCATGCAAAAGGAGCCCCGACCAAGTATTGAGGGCATATACTGTACATACATTTCAGTAGGCCAACTTTTCGGTATTAAAATAATTTTTGAAATTGGGCTTTTATAATCTAATTTTCTGAGACACTAAATTTTGGGTTTTCATTAACGGTTAGCCATAATCCTCAACCTTAAAAGAAAACTATGCTAGAAATGGATATCTCTGTGTAATTAATCTATATAATGAGTTTCACTTTTTGAATTGAATTACTGAAATTAACTTTTTCATGATATTCTAATTCATTGAGAAGGACTAATATATAAATTTGGTATCACCGTAATCATACTTGAAACAAAAAATGTCTTTGTACAGAAAGGGTTAATGTGGTTTTCAAAGATACATTTTTATATTGTCACTAATTCTAAAGTCTACTCCACACTAACCTTCTAATTGTCTTACTAATTCCATAGTGCCCTGTTCTAGGAAAAACCGAAACCTAGCACATCTGAGGCAAACTGATGCCAACTGAAAGAGAAACAAAAATACCATTGAAATCAATGGTAATACAAACTGAGGCAATAGGTTCCGTTTGGCTTTCCATTCATCTGTTCCTCTGACTGAAAGGCTGAATGGAATAGATGAACGTTAGCCAGCACTAATGTGAACAGGCTCTTACTAGTTTCCTGGGATCAGAGCGGTTGGGGTGTATTCGTATGGTGCATTTTTGGAGGGGTGTGTGACAAGCTTCTTCCATCAGCGGCATCCATAGAATAACACTGTGCACCACAAGGGAAACTACTGCATGTGCAGTGCCGTTTGCATTGTTCAATGTAGGCTGCTTAAGGACGGGTCTGGTCACACACCCCTCCATCAGTGGCCATATTTTGTCATTATACCACTAGCTAAAAAGAAAAACTTGGACTTCATTGCATTTGCACCTTCTAAAAATGTGAGTAGTTACCATTAGAGGGAAGTAGCAAAACGTGCATATCCGTAGTTCTCGTCAGTTGCTAGATTACTAATATAAATGACAGAAGCTGACTGGAATCAAGGGACATCTTCACTCTAGGGGAAGACAGACCAGAGAATTGCATTACGTTCGTCATTTGCAGCTATCAATTGTTGGCAGTTGTAGTTTCTCAGCAGCTAGAAGCTATGTCAAGAGTGTCAACTCTCTCATTTTAGCCACCATAGGTGGACAAATAAGAAGTTATTGTATATTTTACAACTGAATTTGTATTTGAAGGCTGGGCCTATACAAATGTGCGCAGCAGCTTGTAAAGGTTTTCCACACAACTTACTAGTAAATATTTTCCCCTTAAAACAAACAAATAAAACTTTGCCTGGGGGGGGGGTGGTACGTGACGGCGATTCTCATGTTAATGTTCCATGAACCCATCGCGCTGTCCCCTCATACCAGACACTGTCCATAATGCTAAATGTCTTTCTTGGAGTGTTCTTATAAGCTTACAATGTCCTTTCTGTTTTCTCTTTTAGCATGAAGATTTAATTCTGCCTCCTGACACTGGACACCAATTCCCAGGGAAGAGTGAAACCACCAGACCTCCGTGCTAGTCTCGACCACGTCATCACTAGCCAGAGTTGCTGTGAAATAGTAGGTTCATAGTTTAGTTCATTTAAGTCTGAATGACTTTGTCATATCAGATATCCTTGTCCCATAAGCCTTCAACTACATTCTGTGTAGAAAGACTAATCCTAATCCCCAACAACTGTTTGTGGCCTTGACTGGGATTTCCGATCCCTCCTTTAGATCCTTTGGCCATAATGTTCTTGGCTTTGGCCCTTCCTACATCCTATTCTCCATTCCATAATGTCTCTTGGCTTTTTTTGGCATACTGTGTGATTGTGATAATTGGGTGATTATTGCTTGAACACCATGCTGAAGATGGCAGTCCCTAGGACTAAAATGCTCATAAGCATTTCTAGATTAATAGCATACATAATAGATTTATAATTCTAAACCATTATTGTAATAAATCATAGTAATAAGGCGATCACCGTACAACTACATGGTGAAAATGCCGACCCATCCCTAGTTCCGCAGGATAGGTAGTAGCTACTTGAGCATGATTTGCTGCATTGATAATGGGGGGTTATCAGTGTAGCACCGTGTGAAAATGGCTATAAATATAGCAAATACTAGTCGGTAAGAAATATTGATGCAGTGTATTACTGTATCCCTAATAACTTGACAGGCAGTATATGCCAGATAGGTGAGATCACTGATCCCAGATTTTTTGCCTTACAGGACAATGTGTTCTGGCTTTGGACCTTTCAGGGCTCCACTATTTAAAATTATATTCCCTCCATTCCATAATGTCCCTTTGCTTCTTTGGCATACTGTGTGATTGTGATAATTGGGGGATTATTGCTTGAACATCATGCTGAAGATGGCAGTCCCTAGGACTAAAATGCTCATTAGCATTTCTAGATCAATAGCATACATAATGGATTTATAATTCTAAACCATTATTGTAATACATCATAGTAATAAGGCGATCACCGTACAACTACATGGTGAAAACGCCAACCCATCCCTAGTTCCGCAGGATAGATAGTAGCTACTTGAGCATGATTTGCTGCATTGATAATGGGGGGTTATCAGTGTAGCACCGTGTGAAAATGGCTATAAATATAGCAAATACTAGTCAGTAAAAAATATTGATGCAGGTAGCAGAAAATCCTAGACATAGTCCAGTATAGAACAAAGTACTAGTCCTGATAGAAGACCATTAGCAGTAAATACCCCAGAAATCCTGAGGTACAAAATGGAAGGATATAATGTCATTTGTTTTATTTTAACAGGGCTTGTTATGATGAGTTCCTGGATTTCCAATGATCGTCTGTCATGAGAATGTATATTCTTCCTGAGCATCAATTGTCTTTCCTCTTCTGTGCAGTCTTCCTTTCTCAAACTAATCATGGAGGTGGAAGTGCTTGTCTTTTTCTTCCTTCTGGATTTGTTTACTCAAGTGCTTGAAGTTCATAAATTTGTGATTTCTTTCTGCGTTTACACATTTTTAAGTGTGGGAGTTTGAAGTGAGGAACTCAGGCTTAACTTAAACATTGGAGATGTTGGTGGGTATTTTATTTGTTAACCTGCCATTTGTGTTGTGGCAGCCGCCGGCCCTTCTGTCACATGTTGTGGCAGCCGCCGGCCCTTCTGTCACGTGTTGTGGCAGCCGCCGGCCCTTCTGTCACGTGTTGTGGCAGCCGCCGGCCCTTCTGTTACGTGTTGTGGCAGCCACCAGCCCTTCTGTCACGTGTTGTGGCAGCTGCCGGCCCTTCTGTCACGTGTTGTGGCAGCCGCCGGCCCTTCTGTCACGTTTTGTGGCAGCCGCCGGCCCTTCTGTCACGTGTTGTGGCAGCCGCCGGCCCTTCTGTCACGTGTTGTGGCAGCCACCGGCCCTTCTGTCACGTGTTGTGGCAGCCGCCGGCCCTTCTGTCACGTATTGTGGCAGCCGCCGGCCCTTCTGTCACGTGTTGTGGCAGCCGCCGGCCCTTCTGTCGCTTGTGTCAATGCAATAACTGCAAATATTGCCTTTATGCGTTTCCACTGGGATAATAGATTACAGCTGCTGCAATGCTCATGGTCACATTAAAGTAATATGATGCGGTGCAAATCACTTTTTTTTTCAGGGTTTGAAAGGTGGTGCAGTTTCTAATGCTTCTATTGGTGTTATCACGATCTGTTTGTTCAGTGTTTTTTATTTACTGTAATTTCTTGCAGGCATGAGAAGTTTTCGATGTCCCGTGGACCCCAGAAGTGACTTTAAACAACCACCTAAATTTGCCATCCATGCACTAGTCATTCAACAAGACTGGGCAGGAAGCCACCATAAGATGGTATGTCCATTGCGTTTCATTATTTTCTCAATTTACATTGTCCCTAAGACAAGAGGCAAAAAATGGCAATCCTTTGCTGGTCTCAATAACTCCCTTCCCTCTATTAAAACTAAAAAATAATGATTCATAATCCCCCCATTATGAATCAAATCTTTTTAGTGTTAATGGGGGCAGGGAATGTTGGCATTGGTGATTTATTGTTGTTTTTCTTAATCTTTGTGTTTTATTAATAGTAGGACTACTTATGTTCTACTCAAAGTAGTTTGTTTCCTTCTCACCTTTTCTGGTGAAGACCCACCCCATCCCAGATTTCCTTTTGTATATGGAGTAGTGCTGTATGCGACTACAGCCTCCACTAAAGTGCATTGGCTTGTGATATTTTGCGAGACATCCAATGTCATCCGTTGATCCCATAGTACCAGGTTTTAAATGGCTATCCAAAGCTGACTTCCAGAAGTGCCCCTTTCATGATCACTTAAAGGTATTATGCTTCATAAGCCCCCCCATTATGAGTCCATCCTTTCTGTGTGAATGGAGGGTTGCTGAAGGGTGTTGGTGGTAGACTGATATTTAACTGGTTAGTTCCCTTTAAAAAGGTAGAGTTCATCTTCAAACAATGTTTCAGATGAGCAGTGGTAGATTGTAATCCATTATAATAGCTTTCTGGCCATCAGGTGTAAGGTTCCCTTATTCAGGCTTTCATGAAGAGTCTCTAAACTAGAGGTCCCAAAATGTTTAGAATGGCAGTTCGAAGCTAGCTTCCAGAAGTGCCCTTTTCATGATCAATTAAAGGTATTATGATTCATAAGCCCCCCCATTATGAGTCCATCCTTTCTGTGTGATTGGAGGGTTGCTGAAGGGTGTTGGTGGTAGACTGCTATTTAACTCGTTAGTTCCCTTTAAAAAGGTAGAGTTCATCTTCATACAATGTTTCAGATGGCAGTGGTAGGTGGTAATCCATTATAAAAGTTCTTTCTGGCCATCAGGCGTAAGGTTTCCTTATTCAGGCTTTCATGAGGAGTCTGTAAACTAGAGGTCCCATAATGTTTAGAATGGCAGTTCGAAGCTGGCTTCCAGAAGTGCCCTTTTCATGATCACTTAAAAGTATTATGATTCATAAGCCCCCCATTATGAGTCCATCCTTTCTGTGTGAATGGAGGGTTGCTGAAGGGTGTTGGTGGTAGACTGCTATTTAACTCGTTAGTTCCCTTTAAAAAGGTAGAGTTCATCTTCATACAATGTTTCAGATGGCAGTGGTAGGTGGTAATCCATTATAAAAGTTCTTTCTGGCCATCAGGCGTAAGGTTTCCTTATTCAGGCTTTCATGAGGAGTCTGTAAACTAGAGGTCCCATAATGTTTAGAATGGCAGTTCGAAGCTGGCTTCCAGAAGTGCCCTTTTCATGGTCACTTAAAAGTATTATGATTCATAAGCCCCCCATTATGAGTCCATCCTTTCTGTGTGAATGGAGGGTTGCTGAAGGGTGTTGGTGGTAGACTGCTATTTAAAGAGGCTCTGTCACCAGATTTTGCAACCCCTATCTGCTATTGCAGCAGATAGGCGCTGCAATGTAGATTACAGTAACGTTTTTATTTTTTAAAAACGAGCATTTTTGGCCAAGTTATGACCATTTTTGTATTTATGCAAATGAGGCTTGCAAAAGTACAACTGGGCGTGTTGAAAAGTAAAAGTACAACTGGGCGTGTATTATGTGCGTACATCGGGGCGTTTTTACTTCTTTTACTAGCTGGGCGTTCTGACGAGAAGTATCATCCACTTCTCTTCAGAACGCCCAGCTTCTGGCAGATCACGCTGTGACGTCACTTCTCCAGGTCCTGCATCGTGTCAGACGAGCGAGGACACATCGGCACCAGAGGCTACAGATGATTCTGCAGCAGCATCGGCATTTGCAGGTAAGTCGATGTAGCTACTTACCTGCAAACGCTGATGCTGCTGCAGAATCAACTGTAGCCTCTGGTGCCGATGTGTCCTGGCTCGTCCGACACGATGCAGGACCTGTGAGTGACGTCACAGCGTGATCTCTCGAGAACACGGCTGTGTCTGCACTGCCAGAAGCTGGGCGTTGTGAAGAGAAGAGGATGATACTTCTCGTCAGAACGCCCAGCTAGTAAAAGAAGTAAAAACGCCCCGATGTACGCACATAATACACGCCCAGTTGTACTTTTACTTTTCAACACGCCCAGTTGTACTTTTGCAAGCCTCATTTGCATAAATACAAAAATGGTCATAACTTGGCCAAAAATGCTCGTTTTTTAAAAATAAAAACGTTACTGTAATCTATATTGCAGCGCCTATCTGCTGCAATAGCAGATAGGGGTTGCAAAATCTGGTGACAGAGCCTCTTTAACTCGTTAGTTCCCTTTAAAAAGGTAGAATTCATCTTCAAACAATGTTTCAGATGGGCAGTGGTAGGTGGTAATCAATTATGCTGGCTCAATTTACACAATCAGGAATAGGGTTTATCTCGTCTGCAGTTGCAAATCAGTAAGTGACTTTTGCTGAACTTTCCTAGTTGTAATGCTCTTCAATATACTGTAATGAGATTAAAATAATCTGAGAATTGAATTTTCTCTTCTAGGTTCACGCTGACTGGGGAATACTCTTCATCTCTTAATCTGCTATGCTGTGTAGTAATCATCCACTTGCAGTATCAAGAACACATGTGACTTGGAGACCTGGCTGCACAAGATTCTTGAAGAGAACCTTTCACCCGCCCATAAATGTGCATCTGAGTGCACCGTGTAATAGGCACCGCTGCACAAACCTTGTCCACTTTAAACTGTTCCTACCCCCCTGCGTTATTTAGATATCGGTGCCGTTATATTTGGCAGCCATTATATAAAAACCCCCTGAAAGATCAATGGGGAGTTTCTTTCATTGTAAATGGCAGGGGGCGTGATACTTGGCACCCCCTGTCGCCCTTGATTGCCGAGAGCTGAAGAATGAGAGCGCACATGCGTGCACGCTCTCATTCACTTTTCAGCTCTCGGCAGACAAGGACGACCAGACTGTTTGATCTAGACTGAGATTACACAGCACAAGCCGCTCTGATACTGTCCGTGGCTGATTGGACAGTGTCAGTGTGTTCAGTATCACGCCCCATGCCATTTACAATAACACTTAGAGATTGGCCGTTCAGGGGGTTATTTACATATCGGGCACCAAATCTGAAGGCACCGATATCTAAATAACAGAGAAGGCTAGGAACCGTTTAGAGTGGACAGGGTTTATGCAGCAGTGCCTATTACATGGTGCACTCAGCTGGACATGAATGGGCTGGGGAAAGGTTCTCTTTAATAGGTTACAATTGAGCAATGTTAAAGTTTAAAACTGATTCAAATGTATTTCTTACATTGAATCTACGTTTGCAATACCATTTAAGACCCTTTTGGATTTATGTTAAAAGTTTGTGAATAAAATTAGCATTTTACTTTTAAATGTATGGACTATTTTTGTTTTACATTTTAATATATGAAAAAACTGCAGGGAGTTGGTATTGGCAGGGCATACATGTCAGGAGAGCATGGAGCAACCCAGATTAAGGGGGGAAGGGGTACAGACGAGTGGGAAAAAATGTGTGTGTGTGTGTGTGTGTGTGTGTACACACATACAATGCCCCCTCTGGATAAAAAGGAACACTACTCTATGTAAACGGTGGAACTTTACTTCAGACTTGGTTCATACAAAATATATGTGTGTATTTATATATATCTATCAAAGGTTTACAGTCCAGTACAAACGTGAATAATCTGATGAATATTATTAATACTAGACTTGATCACCATTCCTTTCTATGGCAGCTCAGTCCAATATAATTCAGCTAAAGAGGGCCTTCTCCACTTCGCTCACTGAGGTGAATATTTGTATCTTCACATCAGGGTTACTCACAATTTGATGCTGCACAACTCTGGGGATCAGATTGTATGCAAGTGAATGTGACATGGAAGCCACGGTGCACCTACTCCGCTCAAACCATTAAGAGTGGTGAAGCAGAAGATTCCTTGCACAGCTCTCCTGTCTGGCTGGATATTGACTTCTCCTTATGGAGCAGGATAAGCTTCATGCCTTCTTAGCGTGGACTTGGATAGAGGTGTGATTCCTGGATGTTGAGGAAGAAAGGAACTGGGCTTGAGGCCTGTCTTCGTTATTCTCTGAGATGCTCATGTGAAACGGCCTTCTTCTGGCTATGCCAGGATGGATCTCCCAAGTTCACCACGAGATGGTGGCAGTTTGTCACCAGCATTTCACCTATTAAACCAGCAATACCTGGTGGTAGTGGGTGAAAAATAATTTCTATATAACCTATAATGGTGTTCTTAGTCGGCTCTGTAGCTTTAGTATTCAGTTTTTCCAGTACATCCCTCATGACAGCACCACAGGAGGTTGCCCTATTGACCTCTGTAGGGACAGGAAGACAGAGAGGTTAAAAGGCCCCTCCTACCACCCACTTGCCAGTGTTCTTCCTGTCCCCACAGGGTCAGGAGCAGAGAGACGTCGCTCCGGTGTTAGGGCAGGAAAAAAACTCGGGCAGGGGGCAAGATCGGGGGGTCCGTGCACTCCCCCTTCTCTTCCCCCTAAAGCCCAGGCTAACACCCCTCAAACGAGAGGTCCCTTAGCTCCCACCCTAAGACACCTACCGGAGTAATCCTAGGCAGGGTTCGGGTAGTATGTGGGGGTTGGGGATTCCCAAGCAGGCTTCGGCCTGGCCGCGGACCAGGCGGGGACCGGCAGCTCCATAAGTTTGGACGCACCGGCAGGGATCCTCGCTGCGCCGCATAGCAAGCCTCAGTCGCCGGCTATGGCGGCTGCACTCCAACGAATAGCCGACCGGAAATGACGTCGGGCTACTTCCGGTCCGCGGCCATCTTGGAAGGCGGGAAATTCAAAATGCCCGCATTTAAAGGGACACGCACAGGTATGTAGTTAGAGCTGATAACTCTAACTTGGATTATTTTTGTGGATTGCATATTGCATTGCCTGTTACCTGTCGCGGTATGGAACTTCCTTGTCCTGACGGAACTCCAGATATGTCCCAGGGTTACGTGAGTCTCACCCTTGGGGTAAGGGTTATGACTCCTTATGTATGCACACCATACTTTACCTACCTTCTGTTTTCTCTAGGATAAAGATTCCTCTCAGAGACAAACTGATAAAAAGAAGGTTAAAAATGTGCGACTTGTGCAAAAAAATTGCCAGAGTCACATAGGAAACAATTGTCAGGATTGTATTGCAAAATTACTAAAAGAGGAAAAACCAACGTTCATATCTGAACTCAGGGCTATGATTCGTGAAGAAGTGAGTCAGTCAGTAGCCTCCCTCGCCCCTCCTCAAGAAACTCCCTCTCACACCCGGGCAAAAAGACCACGGATGGAAGTGGATCAAAAATATTGTCCTCCCTCTCAGGGGTCTGACTCGGAGCAGGAGTGTTATTACCTATCAGAGGATGAGTTAGAAGAAGGAGAGGAACTCTTGCCTTCAACTTCTTCCACTCAAGAGAAAATATTTTTCTTCTCTTCCGAGATGTCTGATACCTTAATTCAGGCAATACGGGAAACCATGGATATTCCCGAAGAAGATCAACCACATACCATCCAGGATGAGATGTTTGGAGGTCTAACGGAAAAGAAAACAAAGGTTTTTCCGGTAAACGAAAATCTCAAAAGAATGGTGACAACTGAATGGGATGATTCAGAAAAAAGGCTCTTCATTTCAAGAGATTTTAAAAACAGACTTCTCTTTGATCCAGAAGACACTAAACCTTGGGATGAGATCCCAAAAGTAGATGTCCCAGTAGCCAGGGTTGCTAAAAAAAACGCAATCCCATTTGAAGATTCCTCGCAGTTGAAGGACACCATGGACCGAAAGGCAGACGGGCTACTGAAAAGAGCGTGGGAATCTTCCTCTGCTTTGATCTCGACTAATATCGCGGCCACATCAGTAGCAAGAGCAATGTTTATATGGTTAAACCAGCTGGAGACCCATTTGATGATGAAGACATCACGACAAGATCTATTAGAATCTCTACCCTTACTAAAGATGGCAACCGGATTCTTGGTAGACGCTTCAGCGGAATCTATTAGATTTGCTGCCAGGAATGGGGCTCTCTCAAATGCTGCTAGAAGAGCATTATGGCTTAAAATGTGGTCAGGAGATACGAAGTCCAAGAACAAATTATGTTCTATCCCGTTTACAGGGTCTCTGATGTTCGGTCCTCTCCTTGATAACATGCTGGAGAATGCAGCAGATAGAAGAAAGGGGTTTCCTGAAGAGAAACAAAAAAAACCCCTCAGTTTGGGAGGTTTCGCCAACAGAGGGATCCTACCTTACAGAACTACAGCGGAAAGGGAAGTCCGGTCGCTGGAGTTACCCCAAAGGAAAAAGGGGTTGAGGATATATCCTAAACCCCAATAATTCATTTCAGCCCTCAAAGCAATGACGCCAAGAGCGTAGGAGGAAGACTCCTACAATTTTATCCCAAATGGTCGAGAATAACCCAGAATCCCTGGGTTCTAAAGATCATAGAAGAAGGGTACAAAATAGAATTTTCCTCCATTCCTCCAGAGAAATGTCTAATAACCCAGTACCAAGCAAAAGACCTTCATCAGATCCTTATCCAGGACGTCCAGAAACTACTCAAATTGAGAGCCATTTCTCCAGTTCCCCACAACAAAATATGCAAAGGCCACTATTCAAAAATCTTCTTAGTCAAAAAACCAAACGGTTCCTACAGGACAATAATCAACCTGAAGGTCCTAAACTAGTGGGTGAAATATTGAAAATTCAAAATGGAGTCTATCAGATCGACTATTCCTCTAATAAGGGAAGAGGCATCAATGTGTATGATCGATTTAAAAGATGCGTATTATCACGTTCCTATCCACCCCGCTTACCAGAGATTCCTCAGATTCGCAATTCAGGACGGTCCTTCCATTCTCCACTTCCAGTTTGTCTGCCTCCCTTTCGGCATTTCCTCCGCCCCCAGAATTTTTACAAAAATTATGGCAGAGATCATGGCATTCGTAAGAAGTCAGGGCATAGTAATTATCCCATATCTAGACATCTTCTTGTTGACGGCAGATACTCCGTCTATCTTAGACAGTCATCGGTCACAGGTTCTTTCCCTACTACAGGAATTGGGATGGATAATCAACTTTCAGAAGTCGAGTCTTCCTCCCCAAAAACAGAAGGTATTCTTAGGAGTACTACTAGACTCCTCCCTTCAACATTCCTTCCTCCCAAGAGAGAAACAAATACTCCTACTGGCAGAAGTAAGGAAATTTTGGGGGAAAGACGCCTGTTCCATAAGGGAATGTATGCGGATGTTGGGAATGATGACGTCTTGCATCCAATCTATTCCATGGAGTCAATTTCACTCCAGACCCTTACAGAATCTGATCTTGTCCCAGTGGGATCGAAAACAGAACTCCCTGAATTCAAGAATTCAAATTTCCGAGACTGTGAAATCATCCCTCCTGTGGTGGCTCTGCACAAACAACATAGACAAGGGAGTCCCTGGAGAATGGTTCCTAAACAGGGAAGTCTTTCTGTCCTTAACCCGAAGATGGGGTTATCCACAAATAGACCTGTTTGCCACGAGGAAAAACTCCCATGTAGAGACATTCTTCTCCCTAAATCTCAGAGACAACAATTGGGAGTAGATACATTGTCCCAACCCTGGGGCATGGATCTGGCCTATGCCTTTCCTCCGTTTCCTCTAATACCAATGGTATTAAGAAAAATCCAGGAAGATTTGACAAAGCTCATCATTATTCTTCCCTATTGGCCAAAAAGAAGTTGGTTTCCAATCGTAAAATACCTAGTGTTGGAAGACCCTATCATGCTCCCAGTCAGGGAGAATCTTCTCTCCCAGGGTCCCTTATTCTTTCAGGGAATAGAAACTCTGAAATTGTCAGCCTGGATCCTGAAAGGCAGATCTTGAGGAACCACGGTCTGTCAGATGAGGTAATTTCAATTATCTTATCAAGTCATAAAGAAGTTACCTCAAAAATCTATCAAAAAATTTGGAAGAAATTCTGTTCCTGGTATGGAGACCCAGGACCAGACCCCTTTTCTCCCAACATCGCGAAAATCCTAGATTTTTTACAATCGGGATTCAAAAAAGGGCTTAGCCCTAGTACCTTAAAAGTACAGATTTCAGCCTTAGGAAATTTTTTTAACACTCCCCTGGCTGAACATCGGTGGATCAGAAGATTCACTCAAGCGGTCTCTAAACTGAAACCTTCCCTAAAGAAATCAGTTCCTACCTGGGATTTGAATGTAGTGTTAACGACTCTTTGTGAGCCCCCCTTTGAGCCGCTCGACACAATTAGTATGCATTTTTTAACTCTAAAAGCTGCATTCTTAGTCGCTATTACGTCAGCAAGAAGGATTGGAGAAATCCAATCTCTGTCAGTCATAGAACCCTACCTAAAAGTACAAGAGAATAAGATCATTCTAAAGCTGGATCCTTCCTTTATTCCAAAGGTATCTACTGCTTTCCATAGGGAACAAGAAATAATTCTACCTTCCTTTTATCCAGATCCAAAAAACCAACAAGAAGAAAAATTCCATTGCCTGGATGTCAGGCGAACAATTCTTCAGTATCTGGATAGAACCTCCTCCTGGAGACGAGATAAAAATCTATTTGTATTTGTCCAGTTTGGGGGAAAGAATAGAGGAAAGAAAGCCTCAAAAGGCTCTCTAGCGAGATGGGTAAAAACTACCATACAAGAATATATCAACAGAAATTGTACTTAGAGCATATATCAAACCATCAGGTATGACAATGATTATCAGAAATTCAAAAATATACCTGATGTAAAAAATAACACCAAGTAGACAGAAAATAAAATATGTAAATCTTTATTATCCCATACGGGAGAAGTTACCCACAAAAAACATACATCTAAAATACAAAAAACTAAAAACACCCCAGATGGGAATGTGCATCAAGTCCCACGGAAATGACCATATGATATAACAAGAGGATGGTATGAGACATATGAGTGAATAGCCAGAAGATCCAATATCTAGAATGATCAACTAAGACGGCAAGATATGACTCAATATAATGCAAAAGTGTATCAAAGTCTACAAAAATCTAAATAGATCGTCATTTACCTGAAGTGGACATGATAAGGAACACACTCCGATCCAAGGACCACCTCGACGCGCGTTTCGCTTCCTTCGTCAGGAGTGAAGTATGCCTGATGATTCCCCTCTTAAGTACACCTCCAAATGAGGTGATGTGTAGCGGCGCATGACAGGTCACGCCAATCTCCACGCGTCAGACCATCCGCGTCACAGCCGGAAGTTCGTACCTGGAAACCAGGACTCGTTCTCAGACCTAGAGACAACTTCCGGTTCGACGCATGAGAGATCACGCGACCCGCATGCGCACCCATCAAGTACCCAACAGGTGAAGCAGGAAGCACACTGTCATTAGGGGAAAGTGTCCTAAATCCAATCCTTGCAACTGTCAAAAGCTATCAATAATACATATGTATATGCACATGATAATAAACCGGAATATTGCGAAAGTATCATAATAAGCGTAACATTAAATCCAAAATTAAATTGCTCAACAAATAATTATATAAATATATAAATATAGGTATACATGGCTGACCATAAATATCCTCATTATAGTACTAAGAAATTCATTACTTGTAATGTATCATACACATAATGATTAGATGTGATTAAACGTAACATACAGGCTCCAACATAACAAATCATGTGTATTAAAACCACCCATAAAAAATAAATAATAATTTAAGAGGACCAAAAAACGGACCAGACCCTTAATTGTATATAAGTGTAAAGTGCACAGTAGTAGGTAGTTGGATTCATAGATGCTGATCCCAAACGAAACCCATAACATTAAATCACGGGTACCGACCAGGATGAGCAGCACGGATCCAAAAATAAAGTGAAATGAAATAACTCTACATTACATACACATAAATTAATAAATATATAATATATTTACAATAAAAGAAATCATATTTAAGATTAAATTAATAATATAGTACAAACACATTTATACATATATATCCCCCACAGTAATAACCATTAATTATATTTATATATGTATCAGAATCCACTCAAAAATTATAATATAAATATAGCCATAAATTTATACACAATAAATATCAATAAATAAATATCCAATTAGTGTAAATATACATTAAAACTTCCGTGACAAAATTTATTATTATTAAATAGTGTGCATACATATTTACACATTCTATATATCTTACATACATATAAATATATGATCAATATAACCACTCATACATATATAAAACCATACACATATAATTCATACGGATACAGCCATGTATTATATTCATATCTTCGCATCTTCCTTATATGATCATCGGCACTAATCAATTTCTTTTCTCGGTATCACTCTCGACAGGAATCCATTATATCGACACTAACAGCAAAATTAAAAGCAGCATTAGTCTTACACATAGTAATTTACAAAAAGGATGCAAAACTTTGTCATTCGTTCAGACCCCTAGGGGACATGGTATCCAAAGTAACAATCCATTTAAATTCCTTTCTCATTAAATTCTTCCCAATATCCCCCCCACGGTTCCCAGCATAAATCCGGTCAATGCCCTTAACTTTCAAGAGTCTCCAATTACTATCATGGAACTCCTTGAAGTGCCTTGCAAGAGGCTTGCTCCTGTCACCAAAAAGGGCCTCATCGAATCCTTCATGTCTATATTGAATGCCCTTAATGTCCCTAATGTGTTCCATTATCCATATTTTTAGGTCCCTTGAGGTCATTCCTATGTATATCTTGTTACAAGGACAACGTGCGTGGTAGATGACATTCTTAGTATTACAGTTAATAAAGTGTACAATTTTATAAACTTTAGTGCAGTCTGAGCCGGAAAATGAATCCGTTCTCTCCATACTTTGACAAGCTCCACATTTACCACATGACACGTTACCCCATTTGGGCCCCCTTGATCCAAAAAGATATTTATTGGATGTGGAGGGAACATAGTGACTCCTAACCAATATATCACGGAGGTTGGGACTACGCCGCGGTGTCATCGCCGGAACAGGGGTAATGATTCTAGACAAAGGTTTATCGGTTTTTAAAATCGACCAATGTTTATTAAAGATCCCTCGCATGATTTTCCATTGCTTATTGTACCCTGATATGTATCTTACCACATTATCCGCATCCTTTCTTCCCTTCACTTGGGATTTGAGTAGATCAGTTCTGGTCTTTGTTTTGGCATACTCATATTCACGCTTCACGTCTGATTCCTGATAACCTCTATTGAGAAATCTGTTCATCAGATCCTTGGATCGATGCTCAAACCCATCTTCAGTGGAGCAGATCCTCCTAGCCCAAAGGAATTGTCCCCTTGGGATAGCCCTAATGATATGTTTAGGGTGGGAGGAGTCAGCCGTTAAGTAAGAATTCACAGAAGTGGTTTTTCTAAAAATATCGGTGTAGAGCTTACCATCAGCCTCCACCTTTATCTTTAGGTCCAAAAAGTCGATTTCAGTCTTACTATACTTGCTCACGAGTTTAATCCCCATTTCATTGATGTTCAGATGGTTTAGAAAAAGGTTGAGCTCATCTTCAGTCCCCTGCCAAATGAACAAGACATCATCGATGAAACATCTCCATGATACCACTTGCCACTCATTATCACTTGTTGTCAAGGATCTTTCCCAAAATCCCATAAATAAATTTGCATAGGATGGGGCGCAAGTTGCCCCCATCGCAGTGCCTCGATTTTGTACGTAGAATTTATCCTTAAAAACAAAGATATTATGTCTCAGTACATAATCTAGCAGTTCTAAAATGAGCTCAACCATTTCATATGCCAAATGTCCTGACTGCAGAAAAAACCTGCATGCACGCAGACCATGATCATGATGTATTGATGTGTACAAAGACTCAACATCACTCGTGACCAAGTACATATCCGATTCCAATCTCAGGCCCTCAAGGGATACAAGAATATCGGTTGAATCCCGTATATACGATGGAAGAGTTTCCACATGGGGTCTGAGATAAAAATCAATAAATCTACATGTCATCTCACAGATCCCACCGATTCCCGAAATAATCGGTCTGCCAGGGGGGCATGTTACATTTTTATGTACCTTCGGTAAAAGGTAAAGAGTAGGTACTTTAGGTTCTTTAACAGTCAAACTCTCAAGAACCTCCCGTGTAATGATACCCCTGTCTACTGCTTTCCTCAGAATGGTATCGAGTTTAGAGCTAAATAGAGTCATTGGGTTGTGATCTAGAACCCTATAAGTTTCTCTATCACCAATTTGTCGACCAACCTCTTTTTCGTACATATCACATGGCCATACCACGACATTTCCACCCTTATCCGCTGGTTTATATATAAGTCTTTCATCTGTTTTAATTCCCTGAGGGCCTCCCTCTCACAAGGTGCCAGATTGTCACCAAAATTATTGGAGATAGATCTCAAATCCTCAGTTACCAATCTAACAAAAATATCAACCTGTGGACAAAGGGAAAAGGATGGAAATGTCGTTGATTTCTTACGGGCACATGGGGGAAGTTTAGATGTACTAATCAAATCAACAGAACTTTCCTCGCTTAATTCCTCCAATGCTCTAAGGGCCTCCCTTTCAGTGTCATCACATGGTATGAATTCACCCGAATTGGAAAAGTAGCGTTTAAGCATAAGTTTACGGGCAAAAAAGGTGTAAATCTTTAACCGCTTCAAAGAGATCAAAATTAGCGGAAGGTGAAAAGGTCAAACCTCTACTTAAAGGGGTTGTCCCAAGTTGACTCAAATTTATTTTTTAAACATTCTAAGCAGGAAATGAATTTTAAAACATTTGCTGTTAAAAAATTGTAAAAATTCATTTCCTAAGTGCCTTTTTTTTACACTTGATAACTCAGCAAGTGCTGGTTATCTTTTCTAAAAAGGGGCGTGAGCGGCTTGATGTCAATCAAGACGCTCCGCTCTGCAGTGTGCGCGCTCCCGATGTTGCTAGATACTGTAGTTCGGGAGAATGTTCGTCTCAAGCGGGCATGGTAAGCCCGATTGAGACGAACTTACCGTGAATGTCATCATCCCTGCACTACACTACACTACACTACATTCACGCCGTTTCGGCAAACAACTTCTCCCCCCCCAACCCTGTCACTACATGTAATGTTTGTAGCCGCCGTACCGGTGCTGCATCAGCACCCGGCGAACAACTAAAAATATATAAAAAAAATAAACTCACCTAAGACGTTCTAACGGCGCTCTGAACGGTCCCGTCACTTGCCATCTTCCTTCTTCTTGGCGCCGCTCGCATTCATAGTAACAATGCGTTGTGGCGCAAATGACGTAATCATATCAGGCCCACGTGATTACGTCATCTGCGCCCACCGCTATGTTATTGTGAATGGGAGAAGAAAAGTGACAGGGACCGTTCAGCTCTTCGTGGGAAAGTCTTAGGTGAGTTTATTTTTGTATGTATGTTGTCATGTATGTGTATATGTGTATGTATGTATGTATGTATGTATGTTTTCTTGTATGTATGTTGTCATGTTTGTATGTGTATATGTTTTCATGTATGTATGTTTGCATGTATGTATGTTTGCATGTATGTATGTTTGCATGCATGTATGTTTGCATGTATGTATGTTTGCTTGTATGTATGTTTTCATGTATGTATGTTGTCATGTTTGTATGTGTATATGTGCATGTATGTTTGCATGTATGTATGTTTCCATGTATGTATGTTTTCATGTATGTATGTTTTCTTGTATGTATTTTGTCATGTTTGTATGTGTGTATGTTTTCATGTATGTATGTTTTCATGTAGGTATGTTTGCATGTATGTATGTTTTCATGTATGTATGTTGTCATGTTTGTATGTGTATATGTGCATGTATGTGTATATGTGCATGTATGTTTGCATGTATGTATGTTTGCATGTATGTATGTTTGCTTGTATGTATGTTTGCATGTATGTATGTTTGCATGTATGTTTGCTTGTATGTTTGTTTGCTTGTATGTATGTATGTTTGCTTGTATGTATGTATGTTTTCTTGTATGTATGTATGTATGTATGTTTGCTTGCATGTATGTATGTTTGCTTGCATGTATGTTTGTATGTATGTTTTCTTGTATGTATGTTGTCATGTTTGTATGTGTATATGTGCATGTATGTGTATGTTTGCATGTATGTATGTTTGCATGTATGTATGTATGTTTGCTTGTATGTATGTTTGCTTGTATGTATGTTTGCTTGCATGTATGTTTGCTTGTATGTATGTATGTTTGCTTGTATGTATGTATGTTTGCTTGTATGTATGTTGTCATATTTGTATGTGTATATGTGCATGTATGTGCATGTATGCTTTGCATGTATGTATGTTTTCATGTATGTATGCATGTATGTTTGCATGTATGTATGTTTTCTTGTATGTATGTTGTCATGTTTGTATGTGTATATGTGCATGTATGTGTATATGTGCATGTATGTATGTTTGCATGTATGTATGTTTGCATGTATGTTTGCTTGTATGTATGTATGTTTGCTTGCATGTATGTATGTTTGCTTGCATGTATGTATGTTTGCTTGCATGTATGTATGTTTGCTTGCATGTATGTTTGCTTGCATGTATGTTTGCTTGTATGTATGTTTGCCTGTATGTATGTTTGCTTGTATGTATGTCTATATGTGCATGTATGTTTGCATGTATGTATATTTGTTTGTATAAATGTCTGTATGGCCATGTATGATACTGTCTGCTGGCGCCCTGTATCTAAGCCAACTTTGCCGCAGGCTTCTATACATGGTATAACAGTCAGTATCACACATGAAAGTGAAACTAAGCCTACAACATGTTTTATTTCATTTTTTTTAAATATTTTTGATTTTTTTACAGGGTTGGTGTTTGGACTACGTCGGTTTCGAGGACTACTTAGATGACGCTTTTTTTTTCATCAATAAAATGGTTAATGAGGGTTGTGTTGGGGGTGCTTTATTTCAATAAAATATTTTATCTATATCTTTACAAGGGTGGGAAGGTCCACTGTTCTTGGCCCTTCCCAGCCTCATAATACCAGCCTACGGCCGCCCCAGTACCCGACCATCACAACAGATGGTCGGGTACTGGATCGTACCAAGCTCTTCCCGGCACCCCTGGTGGTGGTGGGTACTGGGGTAATAATGGGTGGTTAGTGCTAGCCTCTGCACCGGCTAACACTAAGTACCGCCTTAATAATGGACGCTGTCAATCAGCCAACTGCCATTATCTAGGCACTATAAAGTTTGAAAAAAAAACACAAAGACAATTTTTTTTTATTGAAATAAGAAATCCCCAACAAAACCCTCGTTAACCATTTTATTAAAATTTTCAAAAAACGTAGATCTACGCAGTAGTCCAACGAATCGAAGACGTAGTCCAATTGGTACATCAAAATCTGCAACAACATAAAAAAAAAGTAATCAATGTGAACAATACCAATACTTATACTCTCCTACACACACACAAACAACCACACACAAACATATACACAAACACATATAAACACACACCCATATATTACACAAACACACACATAAACACATACACACAAACATATACACAAACACACACATATACACACAAACATATACACAAACACATGTACACAAACACCCATATATACACAAACACACAAACATATACACACAAACATATACACAAACACACACACATATACACAAACACACACACATATACACAAACACACACATATATACACAAACACACCCATATATACACAAACACACATATACAAAAACACACAAACATATACACACACAAACATATACACATGCACAAACACACCCATATATACACAAACACACACACATAAACTCCAAAAAACACACATATACACACAAACCTATACACAAACACATGTACACAAACACACCCATATATACACAAACACACATATACACAAACACACAAATATACATATAGAAAAATACAGAAACATATACACACAAACATATACACATATGCACAAACACACCTATACACACACACACACACACACACACACATAAACACAAACACACACACATATACACAAACACATGTACACAAACACACCCAAATATACACACACATACACAAACACACACACACAAACATATACACAAACACACCCATATAGAAACAAACACACCCATATATACACAAACACACCCATATATACACAAACACACCCACACATATATACACACACACACACACACACACACACACACACACACACATACATATACACAAACACATGTACACAAACACACCCAAATATACACAAACACACATACACAAACACACAAACATATACACAAACACACCTATATATACACAAACACACCCATATATACACAAACACACACATATACACACAAACATATACACATATACACACAAACATATGTACACAAACACACCCATATATACACAAACACATACACAAACCCACACATATACAAAAACACACACACACACACACACACACACAAACACACAAACATATACACAAACACACCCATATAGACACACACACACACAATCACACACACACATATACACAAAAATATACACAAACATATACACATACACACAAATACACCCATATATACACTCACACATAAACACACACACACATATACACAAACACATATACACAAACACACCCATATATACACAAACACAGACACACACACACACACAAACATATACACACTTACCTTTAGCGGAGCGCAGACTTCTCCTTGCGACGGGTGCCTTCCACTGCATCTTCTGCGCATGCGCCGAGAAGCGCCGAGATGCGCGTTCACGAGCTAAAGGTAAATAGCGGTGGCCGGGAACCTAGGCAACGAGCAGGATACAAAGAGGGACCGACCGCAACTTCAATCAAGAATAGCAAGAAAACGACATCGCTGGACGACGGACAGGTAATTAGAATTCTTCTTATTTTTACATGGGGGAGCTTTATAGCTCCATTTATCAACTTGGGACAACCCCTTTAAAACGGAGATCTGTGCATCTGAGAGGTTGATACTAGATAAATTAATTACCTTTAGTGTTTCCGTACTTTCGTTTGATTCTCTCTGAGACCTCCATAATTTTTCTTTTTGTAATAATTTCGGGTATGTATTCGAGATTGATCCGTTTCCTCTTGATTTATTGAGGTTACACGTTTGTCTAAAATACGTTCCCCTACATTGCTTCTGGTAGATGAAACCGAAGATGATCGCGATGAAGGCACAGGTCTCCCTGATCTTTGCCATTTATAGGCAGTATTAGACTGGTAATCTGCAAGATCTCCTTTAAATTTTCTAGCCTTATCAGCTTGAACCTCACTCTCCCACTTTTTGAAATCGTTATCCAGTTCACTTTCGAATTCCTTAAGTGATTTCTCACTCAATTCTTTCTTTAATTTGTCATTTAGTTCCTCAATTTCAACTTCAGTGACCTCCAGAGTCTTCTTATCTAGACCAATAAGAAGTTCCAGGAAATTCTTAGAGCAATTCTTACATGACTCCTCCCACTTACTCCTAAAGGTTGTGTTATCAACCGGAAAGGAGGGGAACAATTGGACCCTTAAACCACGGGGAATAATATCCCGTTGTAAGTAATTCTCAAGAGAGGCTTTGTTCCACCACAATCGAGTTCTTTTTTTCAGAAGATATTTCAAAGACACTTTAATCTCCTTCACATCAGTATTCGCATCCTCAAAGGGTAACTCAGTACCATCAAAAATATTAGCTAGTTGTGTGACCCATGTTCGGTCGCGTAATTTATAATCCATATAAGAATTTTTATCTGCTACAAAAATACGAAATTATGAACAGAAATTGTACTTAGAGCATATATCAAACCATCAGGTATGACAATGATTATCAGAAATCCAAAAATATACCTGATGTAAAAAATAACACCAAGTAGACAGAAAATAAAATATGTAAATCTTTATTATCCCATACGGGAGAAGTTACCCACAAAAAAACATACATCTAAAATACAAAAAACTAAAAACACCCCAGATGGGAATGTGCATCAAGTCCCACGGAAATTACCATATGATATAACAAGATGATGGTATGAGACATATGAGTGAATAGCCAGAAGATCCAATATCTAGAATGATCAACTAAGACGGCAAGATATGACTCAATATAATGCAAAAGTGTATCAAAGTCTACAAAAATCTAAATAGATCGTCATTTACCTGAAGTGGACATGATAAGGAACACACTCCGATCCAAGGACCACCTCGACGCGCGTTTCGCTTCCTTCGTCAGGAGGTGAAGTATGCCTGACGATTCCCCTCTTAAGTACACCTCCAAATGAGGTGATGTGTAGCGGCGCATGACAGGTCACGCCAATCTCCACGCGTCAGACCATCCGCGTCACAGCCGGAAGTTCGTACCTGGAAACCAGGACTCGTTCTCAGACCTAGAGACAACTTCCGGTCCGACGCATGAGAGATCACGCGACCCGCATGCGCACCCATCAAGTACCCAACAGGTGAAGCAGGAAGCACACTGTCATTAGGGGAAAGTGTCCTAAATCCAATCCTTGCAACTGTCAAAAGCTATCAATAATACATATGTATATGCACATGATAATAAACCGGAATATTGCGAAAGTATCATAATAAGCGTAACATTAAATCCAAAATTAAATTGCTCAACAAATAATTATATAAATATATAAATATAGGTATACATGGCTGACCACAAATATCCTCATTATAGTACTAAGAAATTCATTACTTGTAATGTATCATACACATAATGATTAGATGTGATTAAAAGTAACATACAGGATCCAACATAACAAATCATGTGTATTAAAACCACCCATAAAAAATAAATAATAATTTAAGAGGACCAAAAAACGGACCAGACCCTTAATTGTATATAAGTGTAAAGTGCACAGTAGTAGGTAGTTGGATTCATAGATGCTGATCCCAAACGAAACCCATAACATTAAATCACGGGTACCGACCAGGATGAGCAGCACGGATCCAAAAATAAAGTGAAATGAAATAACACTACATTACATACACATAAATTAATAAATATATAATATATTTACAATAAAATAAATCAGATTTAAGATTAAATTAATAATATAGTACAAACACATTTATCCCCCACAGTAATAACCATTAATTATATTTGTATATGTATCAGAATCCACTCAAAAATTATAATATAAATATACCCATACATTTATACACAATAAATATCAATAAATAAATAAATAAATATCGAATTAGTGTAAATATACATTAAAACTTCCGTGACAAAATTTATTATTATTAAATAGTGTGCATACATATTTACACATTCTACATATCTTACATACATATAAATATATGATCAATATAACCACTCATACATATATAAAACCATACACATATAATTCATACGGATACAGCCATGTATTATATTCATATCTTCGCATCTTCCTTATATGATCATCGGCACTAATCAATTTCTTTTCTCGGTATCACTCTCGACAGGAATCCATTATATCGACACTAACAGCAAAATTAAAAGCAGCATTAGTCTTACACATAGTAATTTACAAAAAGGATGCAAAACTTTGTCATTCGTTCAGACCCCTAGGGGACATGGTATCCAAAGTAACAATCCATTTCAATTCCTTTCTCATTAAATTCTTCCCAATACAATTCTTACCATACAAGAAGTCTACAAGTCCCAAAGACTATGTGCCCCACAAGGCATCAGAGCCCATTCAACGAGGGCAGTTTCGGCATCCTGGGCAGAAAGAAGAGAAGCCTCTATGGACCAAATCTGCAGAGCTGCCACTTGGTCAAGCCATCATACATTTTGCCAACATTATAGGCTCGATGTTCTGTCCGATACGGATTTAAGTTTTGGACGGAAAGTCCTCCAATCCGTAGTCCCGCCCTGAGCATTATAATCTGGTATTGCTCCTGTGGTGCTGTCATGAGGGATGTACTGGAAAATAGGAATTAGACCTACCGGTAATTGTATTTCCAGGAATCCATCATGACAGCACCCTTACAATCCCACCCTTATTGAAATTCTGATTTGTGCAATTAACATGTCAGTTATTATCCCTAGAAATAAAATAGGGTTGCATCCATTCTGGTGTAGTAATTTAAAAACACTGGCAAGTGGGTGGTGGGAGGGGCCTTTTAACCTCTCTGTCTTCCTGTCCATACAGAGGTCAATAGGGCAACCTCCTGTGGTGCTGTCATGATGGATTCCTGGAAATACAATTACCGGTAGGTCTAATTCCTATTTTTTAGTGTTCCTACACCATATGCAATTGGCAATTGTGTCGATTAACCCCTTCCCGCTCCTGGACGTACTATTAGGTCATGGTAACCATAGCGTTCGCGCTCCATGACAATAGTACGTCTCGGGAGTAACGGCCATTTCGGCCGTCCTCCCGACACATACAGGAGCTGTGACAGCTGCTGTCTCATACAGCAGCTGCCGCAGCTCCTACAGCGGGGACCGATCGCCGTGTCCCCGCTGATTAACCCCTTAAAAGCCATGTTCAATAGAGAACGCGGCTTTTTAGGGGTTAAGCTGCCATCGCCGGCCTGCTACACGATAGCGGCCGGCGAAGGTGACTATGGCAACCAGACACCAAACAATGGCGTCCGGCTATGCCATTGATGGAAGGCTAGTGGTTCCTGCTTGCTGTCAGTGAGTAGCTGACAGCTCTAATGCACTGCACTACAGATACTGTCCGGGAATCCGTGGTGCGGTTGACTTTTTATTATGTAGTTTAGATTTAGTTTCACAATCGATTAAAAAGGACTATGGATTAAAGGCTTTAATGTCAATGGCCATTCTAAGCTGAATGTGCCTGCTCTCGTCAGATCGCAGAAGTTACACATCTTAAGGCCTCGCTAGTACCAGTGTGGGAGACTGTCTGGGAATACGTGGTGCGGTTGACTTTTTATTATGTCGTTTAGATTTTGTTTCACAATCGATTAAAAAGGACTATGGATTAAAGCATTTAATGGCAATGGCCATTCTAAGCTGGCTGTGCCTGCTCTCGTCAGATTGCAGAAGTTACCAATGTGGGAGACTGTCTGGGAATCCATGGTGCTGTTGACCTATTGTTATGCTGTTTAGATTTTGTTTCACAATCGATCAAAAATAAAAATAGACTAAAGCTTTAAAAGTTAATGGCCATTCTAACCTGAAATGTGCCTTTTCTCATCGAATCGCAGAAGAATAACACTTTAAGACCTCGCTAGTACCAGTGTGGGAGACTGTCTGGGAATCCGTGGTGTGGTTGACTTTTTATTATGTCGTTTAGATTTTGTTTCACAATCGATTAAAAAGGACTATGGATTAAAGCATGTAATGTCAATGGCCAGTCTAAGCTAAATGTGCCTGCTTTTGTCAGATCGCAGTAGTTACACAGCTAAAGGCCTCGCTAGTTCCAGGGAGGGAGACTGTCTGGGAATCCGTGGTGCGGTTGACTTTTTATTATGTCGTTTAGATTTTTTCACTATGGATTAAAGCATTTAATGTCAATGGCTATTCTAAGCTGAATGTGCCTGCTCTCGTCAGATCGCAGAAGTTACACACCTTAAGGCCTCGCTAGTACCAGTGTGGGAAACTGTGGTGCGGTTGACGTTTTATTATGTCGCTTAGATTTTGTTTCACAATCGATTAAAATGGACTATGGATTAAAGCATTTAATGTCAATGGCCATTCTAAGCTGAATGTTTCTGCACTCGTCAGATCGCAGAAGTTACACAGCTTAAGACCTCGCTACTACTAGTGTTGGAGACTGTCTGGGAATCCGTGGTGTGGTTGACTTTTTATTATGTCGTTTAGATTTTGTTTCACAATCGATTAAAAAGAACTATAGATTAAAGCATTTAATGTCAATGGCCATTCTAAGCTGGATGTGCTTGCTTTCGACAGATCGCAGAAGATACACAGCTTAAGGCCTCGCTAGTACCAGTGTGGGAGACTGTCTTGGAATTTGTGGTGCGGCTGACTTTTTGTTATGTCGTTTAGATTTTGTTTCACACTCGATTAAAAAGGACTATGGATTAAAGCATTTAAACTCGAGGGGCGTGGCCTGGACATGGCGCTGGTGAGAAGCGTGGTGTAAGAGCTCCCGCTCCCTGACTGCTCCCAAGCCCGATTAACAGCGTCTAATTGCGACACACATCGCACTAATGCGAAGGGGATCACGCACCAAACCCCCGACACCCGCAAGAAGCGACCAGACAAGGACGAGGAGCGGCATAACTCATTATTTCTCGGACCCGGGCCTGCCTGCATCTCCGGCCCGTCTCTCCAATATGGCGGACCGCATCGGCGCCTCAGGGACGCCGCCTCTGGGAAAGACAACTCCTCAAGCCCAGCCGCAGGATAGCTCGTCGGAGCCTCAGAGGGGTGAGTCAGCCTCTGACCCAGCATCAGCACTTATTATGGGCCCTGAGCTACGGGCACTAACGGCACAAATGGCGGCCATACCCACTAAACCACTAAACGGGATATGGAGGGTTATATTTCCCGCCTTGAAGCGGTTTGCAAAAATGAGATCCGATCCTTGAAAGAGGACATTACCCATATTAATGAATCTGTGGAAGCCATTGAGGTGCAAACACAGAAGTTTCAGCAGCATCAGGCCTCCCAGCAAATTTTATTGGATCAACACTCTGCACATATACAAATGCTGTTTGATATGACGGATGATGCAGAGAACAGAAATAGGAGGAACAATATCAGGGTCAGGGGTATCCCAGAAGCTATGGGGCCCCAGGACCTCGTTCACACGTTACAGGGTATATTTAACATGTTGCTGGAAAGACCTGCGGATTCCCCGGTGGAAATTGATAGAGCTCACCGCACCCTGGGTCCAAAAAGCACGGATTTGGCCAGACCGCGAGACGTGGTGTGTAGAATCCACTTTTTTCAACTTAAAGAATCTATAATGAGGCAAGCTCGTAACAGGGGTACACTGGACTTTGATGGGGCTCCGGTGCAATTACTGGTGGATCTTTCTCGTTCCACTCTGGCAAAAAGGAGAGCCTTACGACCCCTACTTGTCGCACTTAGGGAAAAAGATATCCAGTATTCATGGGGATACCCCTTCCAACTACAAGTGCGCTGTGGATCCTCCATGTATTCAGTCTATTCTCCGGAAGATATCCCTGATTTCCTCGCTGCCCTGGATCTCCCACAGATTTCCATCTCAGATTGGCCGTATTTCCCTCCTATGCCGCAACGTACGCCAAGACGTAATTATCGGATGGATCATTCCTTGACCCCTGTGAGACACAGAATAGTGCAGGGCCCGGGAGCTCCCGCTCATGCCTCTCAGGAATCTTGAGGTTGCTCCTTTGATGCGCCGCCGGCTGCCTCCATAGTGCCTTACTGAGTTATGCAGCGGTCATGATAGCCATGGTCGCATATGTTGGACTCTGTTCCTCGGGTCCCGAGATATGACCTCTCTGCCAGGTATATTACAGGACTTGCCTGCCCCGCAGAATTGTCTATGGAGAAGCACAGATGGCTGCTACCTCGATATCGGCTACGACCAGGTCAAGATTGCTGGAATAAGATGTTGCAACATTCTGCTTCGCCAATAAGGAGTGGTTGGGGTTACTCTTTGTTGTCCTAATATGCTGCATTGGGGATGTGGGGGAAGGGGAATACATTGGGGATTTATGTTGTATTCATTACAGATCAGAATGAGCCCCAAGGTCGGGATCATGGGTACATACCTCCTCCCTGGCAATTGGCCAGGTGGGTTTATATGGAACACCTCGCATCATGTCTGCAGACCCTTTGGATATGGTGGGAGGGAGATGACAGAGCTTATGGCCTATATACATTTCCGCCACGATGGTTTCGGGGTTAACCCCCCCCCCTGGGTAGGACCCTAGCCTGGAATAAATAGCAGTTTAGTCAGAATAGCAGCTGATATCCTTTCCTGTATGGTAATGGGAGCCGTTTAGATATGATACATGGCATCTTTGATAGGGGGCAGTTCCTCTCCATGGAGGTAGTTGGTGCTAGGCCTACAATAGCCAGGTACGGGTTGTTTGATCATTATTATTTGACGATGTGATAATTTACATGTGTGTCTATACAAGGCTTCGGGCATTTGGGAGTTGGTCGGGAGCTTCCTTCTTCCATAGTCCAGTCAAACCCACATTTAGGGCGTGTTCGGTTGAACACTTTACATTAACTTCTTTCCCCTAAACAGAGTAGTTTTGGGGCTGGATCACTGTCTGTAGTCAATCCATTAGTTCACTGACTCTTTCTTTCTCCTGTTCCCTCTTACCCCTCTCCTTCTCTTTCCCAGATGGAGTCCTTAAAATGTTGCTCATTAAATGTTCAGGGATTTAATACCCCGCAAAAACGTGCTCAAATTCTGCATCATATGCACAAACAACGTGTCCAGATTTTACTTTTGCAGGAGACTCATTTCAGGACCGACCATGTGCCCACTCTGAAACATCGATACTATACGCAGTGGTTCCATAGTACCAACCCTGAGGCGAAATCCAGAGGAGTGAGTATCGCTTTACATAAATCTCTTCCGGTCTCGGTTGTTGCTACCCAATATGATACCCAGGGGCGCTTTGTATTTCTGAAACTTCCAATCTGTGAGCGACTGTTCACTGTAGCGAACTTGTATCTCCCTAATCATGACCAGGTGCGCGTATGCAGGACTTATTTAACGGAACTCTCCAAATTTGCAGAAGGTCTCTTGGTAACTGCAGGAGATTTTAACTTCACAATGGACAGGGTTGCAGACTCCTCCTCGGGCAGATCCTCCATTTCTGCTTCTCAATTGGCTTCCCTTAAGTCTAAGCTGTTCGCCATGCAAATGGTAGACATTTGGCGGATTCTCAACCCCCAAACACGGGACTACACCTTTTACTCTCCGGTGCATGACATGTACAGCAGGATAGATTTGTTTCTTATTAGTCATCATTTACTTTCCTGGTCCCCGAAGTCTCAGATTGGAACTATGATCTGGGCGGATCATGCGCCTGTTTACTTGTCTCTTACCCTCCCAGACACTAAACAGCGGGAATGGCATTGGCGGTTGAACCCCCATCTTTTGAGGGATGCGGTATGCCAAACGGCTATTAATAGATCCATCTCAGAGTTTCTGGATCATCATGAGGTGGACTCCACTCCTCTGCCGGTTCAGTGGGAGGCGTTGAAAAGTGTATTAAGAGGTATATTTATACAGCAAGGCTCGAGACTAAAAAGGGAACGGGCTTTCAAAATTGAAAAGCTCTTGTCCCAGATACGGACTCTAGAGACCACTCACAAACAATCCCAACACCCCCAGACTTTATCGGAGCTACTAGAAGCTCGAAATTCGCTTAGAGATTTATTAGACCAGGCACACGCGTCTTTTCGAGACCGGATGAGGCGTTTCGCTTACGAACATTCCAATAAATGCGGTAGGGCATTAGCTAGATCATTACACCCACGGGCTCCTCAATCCTTTATACCGGCGATAAAAACGACACAGGGTGAGGTCAAACATAAGCCAGAAGACATTGTTAATACATTTAGGGACTACTATCAGGCCCTATACAACCTCAAGGGGCCTTTGGCAGATATGTCTCCAAGTGCCCTTCAATGGAGGATTGATTCCTATGTTGCACAGACGGCTTTGCCGACTATAGAGGAGACCGAGACGGCCTCGCTAGGGGAGGCCTTCTCGGAATCGAAAATACAGGCAATCATAAAGTAAGCTCCGTCGGGTAAAAGTCCGGGTCCGGATGGATTCCCGGCGTCCTTCTACAAGACCTTTGTAACTAAACTTCTTCCCTATATGACTAAGGTATACAACGCAGTTACAACCTCCATGCCATTCACTCCGCAAACGTTAGCGGCCACCATTACTGTGATTCCCAAACTAGGGAAAGATCCCTCTGCCTGTTCTAATTACCGTCCATTCTCCCTGATAAATGTGGATGTAAAACATTATTCTAAGGCCATTGCAAATAGACTAGCCCCACTCCTACCACGTTGTATCCACGGAGATCAGGCGGGATTTGATCGAGACAGAGAGGCGAGGGATAATACCAATAAAACCACTCTCTTAATATCCTATGTCCTGAAAAAGTCTCTACCCACCTGTTTAATATCGATTGATGCGGAAAAAGCCTTTGATCGGGTACATTGGGGTTCTTGAAATCGGCACTAACCCAGGTTGGGCTTGGCCCCATTATTGTGGATAAGATATTGTCCCTATACCAGACACCTACGGCACGAGTTAGGGCAAATGGGGTACTTTCAACAACATTCTCGATTGCCAACGGCACTAGACAGGGATGCCCCCTGTCACCATTACTTTATGTCATCACGATGGAGCACTTAGCTGTGGCTATCCGTAATTCCCCAGATATAGCAGGGATAGGAATAGACGGAGATTGTCATAAATTGACCTTATATGCCGATGATCTCCTGCTCTTTGTGACAAACCCTGTGATTTCCTTATCAGTGCTCATTAGAGAATTCAAAGTATTTGGCCAGGTCAGCAACTTTAAGGTAAACTTTACGAAAACTGAAGCACTCAACATTTCCTTATCTTCTGAGACACTGGAGCTCTTAAAGTCATCCTTTAATTTTAAATGGCAGGCGAGGTCAATTAAATATTTGGGAGTCCAGATTCCTAGGGACCTAGTAGATCTTTACACTCTCAATTATCAGCCTTTACTGCAAACCACTCTCAAAAACCTACATTCATACGATCGAGCGCAACTCTCATGGTTTGGCCGCATAAACGCTATCAAAATGGACATCCTCCCTCGGTTTTTATATCTGTTTCAGGCTCTTCCAGTATTAATCCCTGGAACATTTTTTAAGGCATTGGAGAAAGCCTTTCGGAACTTTGTGTGGGGCACTTTGAGGCCGCGCCTTAATCTGAAGTCATTGTCCCGTCCAAAACTGAAGGGGGGAGCTGGACTCCCGTATTTGCCCACTTATCATCAGGCCGCAGTTCTCGCAAGGGTGGTGGACTGGTTTCATAATGGATCCAAGAAACAGTGGGTAGAGATTGAGCAGTCCATAGTCACGCTCTCACTTAGATCGTTGCCATGGATTCTTCCTGATTATAGGCCGGCGCTTGCGACCCTGCCATTGCTAACCCAGCACTGTCTCACTTTGTGGGTCAGACTGATGGTTAGAAAGGGCCTTTCACATAGACCCGGGCTCCTTAGCCCGCTGTTTGATAACCCGGAATTTTTACCAGCGGTCAATACGAAACAGTTTCTGATTTGGTCCTCTTCTGAAGACACGAGATAATGTCAGGTAATGTCGGATGGGGGGAGGCTCCCTCCTTTGTCAGAGTTGTGCGGGACTTGCCCGGGGTGGACGCTTTCATGGATGGAACATACCCAATTGTCCACCTTTTTACGTTCGGCCCTACCGGGCGGGATGCATATCGTCACTAGCACTGCATTTGAGTCGTTGTTGCTTCAAACCGAGCCTCCGGCCGGGTGATATCTAACCTGTATACCTTACTTCTAGAGGCCTGTGATGATCAGCCTCCTGCATACGTCAGCGCATGGGAGCGAGAACTAGGAATAACCCTGTCACTGGCTGATTGGGATTGAATATTTTTTCTGTCTCACAAAATGCCGGTGGCATGTCATGCACAGGAAAAGAACTTCAAGATACTGACTAGATGGTACCGTTGCCCACAGATTCTGAGCAGAATGTACCCTGAGGTGTCAGACTTGTGTTGGTGGTGTGGGACTGAGACCGTAACAATGTTGCACATTTGGTGGTCATGTTGCACATTTGGTGGTCATGTCGAGTATTGCAGACCTTCTGGAAAGCGATTTTTGAAATCTACACAGAAGTGGAAGGTACGCAGCTGGTGCCCACTCCTCAGATGGCTTTGCTATCCCTAATTCCGGGTCCTTTGCCCAGTATTAGGAAGGGGCTACTACGGCATTTCTTGACTGCGGCACGAACAGTTATTCCTAGACATTGGAAGTCTACTGTGCCGTCTTCAGTTGTCGAATGGGTGGCGGAGATGGATTCTTTATGTCGAATGGAATCTCTGGTTACAGAGGACAGTGATCGCTTTGGTAGGGTTCTTTCTCTGTGGAATGCATGGTCGTCCTTCAAATCTGGTCCACACTTTGCTAAATGACTAGGCGGAACCCCCCCATAGAGGGGTCGGTCAGGAGCAGTCTGTTAATTCAGTGGCTTCCGTCTGGGAGAGGGGAACCCCTTCTTTCCTTCCCAGTCCATCCTCTCTTTGTCCCCACTGGGTAGGTGGGACACAGGGAGTCTCTTGGTGGCCCAGGTCTTCTAGCTCTGGGCTTCTATCTCTTTCCTTGATCTTTCCCCACTTCTCTCTTTCCCTTCTCTTCTTCCTCCCTCCTTTCGTGGGACTTGGAATGATATCACACGCTTTACACAAAGCCTTGGATTTACTATTATGATGAGACCTTATTAAGGAGAGATAATGTCTATAGTTCGAGACGTGAATTTCGCAGATAAGGTGTGTGTGTAATATGTTGAAACATGCTAATGTCTTACCTAGGAGAACTACAGACAATGCAAATAATAACATGTATGTATATTGAGATGTTTTCTTTGGCTTGTTTGCTTTTGTATTTGTTAAAATTCGTAATAAAAATTTAGATTATGAAAAAAAAACAAGCATTTATAGTCAATGGCCATTCTAAGCTGAATGTTCCTACTCTCGTCAGATCGCAGAAGTTACACAGCTTAAGGCCTCGCTAGTACCAGTGTGGGAGACTGTCTGGGGATCCGTGGTGCGGTTGACTTTTTATTATGTCGTTTAGATTTTGTTTCACAATCGATTAAAAAGGAATATGTATTAAAGCATTTAAAGTCAATGGCCATTCTAAGCTGAATGTGCCTGCTCTTGTCAGATCGCAGAAGTTACACAGCTTAAGGCCTCATTAGTACCATTGTGGGAGACTGTCTGGGAATCCATGGTGCGGTTGACTTTTTATTATGTCGTTTAGATTTTGTTTCACAATCGATTAAAAAAGGACTATGGATTAAAGCATTTAATGTCAATGGCCATTCTAAGGTGAATGTGCCTGCTCTCGTCAGATCGCAGTAGTTACACAGTTTAAGGCCTCGCTAGTACCAGTGTGGGAGACTGTCTGGGAATCCGAGGTGCGGTTGACATTTTATTATGTCGTTTACATTTTGTTTCACAATCGATTAAAAAAGATTTAGGATTATAACATTTAATGTCAATGGCTATTCTAAGCTGAATGTTCCTGCTCTTGTCAGATCGCAGAAGTTACACAGTTTAAGTCCTCGCTAGTACCAGTGTGGGAGACTGTCTGGGAATCCGTGGTGCGGTTCCCTTTTTATTATGTCGTTTAGATTTTGTTTCACAATCGATTAAAAAGGACTATGGATTAAACAATTTAAAGTCAATGGCCATTCTAAGCTGAATGTGCCTGCTCTTGTCAAATCGCAGAAGTTACACAGCTTAAGGCATAGCTAGTACCAGTGTGGGAGGCTGTCTGGGAATCCGTGGTGTGGTTGACATTTTATTATGTCGTTTAGATTTTGTTTCACAATCGATTAAAAAGGACTATGGATTAAAGCATTTAATGTCAATGGCCATTCTAAGCTGAAAGTGCCTGCTCTCGTCAGATCGCAGAAGTTACACAGCTTAAGACCTTGCTAGTAACCAGTGTGGGAGACTGTCTGGGAATCCGTGGTGTGGTTGATTTTTCATTATATCGTTTAGATTTTGTTTCACAATCGATTAAAAAGGACTATGGATTAAAGCATTTAATGTCAATGGCCATTCTAAGCTGAATGTGCCTGCTCTTGTCAGATCGCAGAAGTTACACAGCTTAAGGCCTCGCTAGTACCAGTGTGGGTACTGTCTGGGAATCCGTCGTGCGGTTGCCTTTTTATTATGTCGTTTAGATTTTGTTTCACAATCGATTAAAAAGGACTATGGATTAAACAATTTAAAGTCAATGGCCATTCTAAGCTGAATGTGCCTGCTCTTGTCAAATCGCAGAAGTTACACAGCTTAAGGCATAGCTAGTACCAGTGTGGGAGGCTGTCTGGGAATCCGTGGTGTGGTTGTCGTTTAGATTTTGTTTCACAATCGATTAAAAAGGACTATGGATTAAAGCATTTAATGTCAATGGCCATTCTAAGCTGAATATGCCTGCTCTTGTCAGATCACAGAAGTAACACCGCATAACACCTCGCTAGTACCAGTGTGGGAGACTGTCTGGGAAACTGTGGTGTGGTTGATTTTTCATTATATCGTTTAGATTTTGTTTCACAATCGATTAAAAAGGACTATGGATTAAAGCATTCATTGTCAATGGCCATTCAAAGCTGAAAGTGCCTGCTCTCGTCAGATCGCAGAAGTTACACAGCTTAAGACCTAGCTAGTAACCAGTGTGGGAGACTGTCTGGGAATCCGTGGTGCGGTTGACTATTTATTATGTCGTTTAGATTATGTTTCACAATCGATTAAAAAGGAATATGTATTAAAGCATTTAATGTCAATGGCCATTCTAAGCTGAATGTTCCTCCTCTCGTCAGATCGCAGAAGTTACACAGCTTAAGTCCTCGCTAATACCAGTGTGGGAGACTGTCTGGGAATCCGTGGTGCGGTTGACTTTTTATTATGTTGTTTAGATTATGTTTCACAATCGATTAAAAAGGAATATGTATTAAAGCATTTAAAGTCAATGGCCATTCTAAGCTGAATGTTCCTCCTCTCGTCAGATCGCAGAAGTTACACAGCTTAAGGCCTCATTAGTACCATTGTGGGAGACTGTCTGGGAATCCATGGTGCGGTTGACTTTTTATTATGTCGTTTAGATTTTGTTTCACAATCGATTAAAAAAGGACTATGGATTAAAGCATTTAATGTCAATGGCCATTCTAAGGTGAATGTGCCTGCTCTCGTCAGATCGCAGTAGTTACACAGTTTAAGGCCTCGCTAGTACCAGTGTGGGAGACTGTCTGGGAATCCGAGGTGCGGTTGACATTTTATTATGTCGTTTACATTTTGTTTCACAATCGATTAAAAAAGATTTAGGATTATAACATTTAATGTCAATGGCTATTCTAAGCTGAATGTTCCTGCTCTTGTCAGATCGCAGAAGTTACACAGTTTAAGTCCTCGCTAGTACCAGTGTGGGAGACTGTCTGGGAATCCGTGGTGCGGTTCCCTTTTTATTATGTCGTTTAGATTTTGTTTCATAATCGATTAAAAAGGACTATGGATTAAAGCATTTAATGTCAATGGCCATTCTAAGCTGAATGTGCCTCTTCTTGTCAGATCGCAGAAGTTACACAGCTTAAAGGCCTCGCTAGTACCAGTGTGGGAGACTCTCTTGGAATCCGTGGTGCGGTTAACTTTTTATTATGTCGTTTAGATTTTGTTTCACAATCGATTAAAAAGGACTATGGATTAAAGCATTTAACGTCAATGGCCATTCTAAGCTGAATGTGCCTGCTCTCGTCAGATCGCAGAAGTTACACAGCTTAAGTCCTAGCTAATACCAGTGTGGGAAACTGTCTGGGAATCCGTGGTGCGGTTGACTATTTATTATGTCGTTTAGATTTTGTTTCACAATCGATTAAAAAGGAGTATGGATTAAAGCACTTAATGTCAATAGCCATTCTAAGCTGAATTTGCGTGCTCTCGCCAGATCTCAGAAGTTAAACAGATAAAGACCTCGCTAGAACCTGTGTGGGAGACAGTCTGGGAATCCGTGGTGCGGTTGATTTTTTATTATGTCGTATAGATTTTGTTTCACAATCGATTAAAAAGGACTATGGATTAAAGAATTTAATGTCAATGGTGATTGTAAGCTGAATGTGCCTCCTCTTCTCAGATCGCATTAGTTACACAGCTTAAGGCCACGCTAGTACCATTGCGGGAGACACTCTGGGAATCCGTGGTGCGGTTGCCTTTTTATTATGTCGTTTAGATTCTGTTTCACAATCGATTAAAAAGGACTATGGATTAAAGCATTTAATGTCAATGGCCATTCTAAGCTGAATGTGCCTGCTCTCGCCAGATTGCAGAAGTTACACAGCTTAAGGCCTCGCTAGTACCGGTGTGGAAGACTGTCTGGGAATCCGTGGTGCGGTTGACTCTTTATTATGTCGTTTAGATTCTGTTTTACAATCGATTAAAAAGGGACTATGGATTAAAGCATTTAATGTCAATGGCCATTCTAAGCTGAATGTGCCTGCTCTCGTCAGATCGCAGAAGTTACACAGTTTAAGGCCTCCATAGTTCCAGTGTGGGAGACTGTTTGGGAATCCGTGGTGCGGTTGACTTTTTATTATGTCGTTTAGATTTTGTTTCACAATCGATTAAAAAGGACTATGGATTAAAGCATTTAATGTCGATGGCCATTCTAAGCTGAATGTGCCTGCTCTCATCAGATCGCAGAAGTTACACAGCTTAAGGCCTCGCTATTACCAGTGTGGGAGACTGTCTGGGAATCCGTGGTGCGGTTAACTTTTTATTATGTCGTTTAGATTACGTTTCACAATCGATTAAAAAGGACTATGGATTAAAGCTTTTAATGTCAATGGCCATTCTAAGCTGAATGTGCCTGCTCTTGTTAGATCGCAGAAGTTACACAGCTTAAGGCATCGCTAGTACCAGCGTGGAAGACTGTCTGGGAATCTGTGGTGGGGTTGAATTTTTATTATGTCGTTTAGATTATGTTTCACAATCGATTAAAAAGGACTATGGATTAAAGCATTTGCTGTCTATGGCCATTCTAAGCTGAATGTGCCTGCTCCTGTCAGATCGCAGAAGTTACACAGCTTAAGGCCTCGCTAGTACCAGTGTGGGTACTGTCTGGGAATCCGTGGTGCGGTTGACTTTTTATTATGTCGTTTAGATTTTGTTTCACAAACGATTAAAAAGGACTATGGATTAAAGCATTTAATGTCAATGGCCATTCTAAGCTGAATGTGCCTCCTCTCGACTTATCGCAGAAGTTACACAGCTTAAGGCCTCGCTAGTACCAGTGTGCGAGACTGTCTGGGAAACAGTGGTGCGGTTGACCTATTGTTATGCTGTTTAGAATTTGTTTCACAATCGATTAAAAATAGACTAAATCTTTAAAATTAATGGCCATTCTAAGCTGAATTTGCCTGCTCTCATCAGATCGCAGAAGTTATACAGCTTAAGGCCTCGCTAGTACCAGTGTGGGAGACTGTCTGGGAATCCGTGGTGCGGTTGACTTTTTATTATGTCGTTTAGATTTTCTTTCACAATCGATTAAAAAGGACTATGGATTAAAGCAAACCACAACCAAACAACCTGACCAGGGAAATTTAACTCAAAATCATTTTATTATCAAAACTGTGTGAATTATTTCTATCACACCTACTTTACGTAATGATAATACTTTCAAGAGTAATTTTATCAACATTTATTAGCCCCACAAAAGACTGAAAACATACTTTTACCCAAAAGTATAAGTAACCATTTCTCACTTAACTTATGCCCCCTGGAACAAAAACCCTTTTGAGTAAAGTTATTTTTTCTTCTTTGCTCTCCTGAATTAAGAAGTCACGACAGTCACAATGTTCCAATCACAGCACAATGCACGTTTGAGAACAACAATACCTAAAAAGCTGCAGTACCTGCCACAAAGTCCTCAGTGCCAACCACCTTTCCCCATGACAACCACAATGCCTTTAATAAACCCTATGCAAGCCACAATACCTGCTAGGCCAACCAAAATTCCCACATGACAAACAGAGTGCCCTCTATACCAGCCACAATACCCCAAAAAAAGCCACAATGCTCTTCAGGCCAGCCATAATGCCCCCATAACACCCACAAAGTACCTTATGCCATTTACTATGCCCCATGCCAGCCACCAGGTTCTTATAAGAGCCACTATGCCTTATGCCAGCCATATTGCCTCCTTTTAAGCCACAATCAACTATCTTCCATGCAATAATCAATGCCCTTTAAGCCAGCCCCTATGCCCAAGCGGTATTTAAATACTGGCAATATCCCTTTACGAGCCACTATGCTGCAATAAAAAGCAACAATGCACTCACTTCCCCCTTTGCCAACTAGCACATGACAGACACAAATCCCCATGCTAGCCATGACACCTGCCAGACACAATGCCCTCATGACCCCTGCTATGTCCCTTATCCCAGTTAAAATGCCCCCAATGTTAGCCACAATTTCATCCATGCCAGCCACAATGCTAACTAACCACAAAAACACCATGACAGTCAAAGTACCCCGTGGCAGACAACATGCTTATATGAAATCAGCAATATCCCATATCCAAACCAAAATGCCCCCATTACAGCTACAATGTCCCCAGTATCCTTTATACCTCTCACAATTCCCCTTATTTCAGACACATTGCCCTCAATGCCCTCTTAGCCAATCGCAATAAAACCATGACAACCACAATGGCCTCAGTGCCCCTATGACAACTATAATGCCCTATGACAGTCAAAAAAGTCATCTTGCCAGCCAAAATGACTCCATGAAATTTACTAAACCCCCATCTGCAATATTCCTTATCTCCTCAAAATGCCCTCATGACATCCACAATGTTCATAATCCCAGTCACAATACCCCATGAAACTCACAATAAAGCCCACATGAGAGCCACAGTGCCCATGACAGAAACTATTGCCCTACAATGGCCAAAATGCCCCAATTACAAGTACATTGCTCTCATTGCCCATTTTACCAGTCATAATGCCCACATAAATACCTCAATGCCCTCCATGCCAGCCCTAATACCTTGATAACTATTAAAATGCCCCCATGACAGCCACACTGAATTAGAATTCCTCAAAGACAACTGCAATAAGCTTTATGATCCTCTAATCAATCTCATTGCCCCATGAAGGCCATCATAGCCTTTATACCAGCTATAATGCTCCATGCCAGCAAAAACTCATATTTTCCAGTCACAATGCTGACCATAAGAGCCAATATGCCACCATGACATCCACAATATCTCTTATCTCAGCCACTATGTCCTTATTACAGCCACAATTAAATTCATGCCAGCCAGAATGCCCTCATCGCCACCTTTCCAAAAGGAAAGTCTCCATACCACCCACAATGCTCCTGTGCAATCTACAAAGCCAAAATGACAACAGCTATATCCATTTTCGCAGTCACAAATCCCCTATGCCAGCCACAATGTACTTTATTAAAGCAACAATGCTGTCAATGCACCTTATGCTCGCCACAATGCCTCTTTGACCAGCAAAAGCCTTTAATGCCCTTATGCCAGCCACATATCCCCACTATAACCAAAATGCCCTCACTTCCTCCTTTGCCAGTTACAATGACCTCCATGCCAGCCAGAATGCCCTTAATTTCCTTTTAGCCAACCACAATATCCCCAAGGCAACCACAAAGCCCTCATGCCAGCCATAATTCCACATTCCAGCCACAATGCCAGATACAATGTACTTAATCCCGGAAACAATACCCCTTATGCCAGCCAAATTGTCAAAACGACAACCATAAACCTCCAATGCCCGTATACCAACCATATTGCCTCCATGACAGCCAAAATGTCCTCACATCCCCTTTTCCGAGACACAATACCATCCATGCCAGTCACAATGCCCTCACTTCACCCTTGGCCAAAAACAATGACAACATGACAACCACAAAGCCCCCATGCCAGCCACAATAACACTCGATATGTCTGTTATTCCAGTCAAAATGCCGCCATAACAGCCAGTAACAATGCTGCCAATGCCCCTTATGCCAACCACAAGGACAGGACACACTGACAGCTACATATAATCAATGCCCATATGACAGACAAAATGCTCTCATTTGCCTAAAAACAAAGCCCTTCATGCCAGCTACAATGTACTCATTTCCTCTTTGTCAACCACAATGTCCACATGACAGTCACAAATCCCTATGCCAGCAATGATGGCACATGTCAGCCACAATGCCCTCCATGCCAGTCACAATGCCATTATTAGCCTATGCAAACTAGAATGGCCTTGTTCTAACCATAATGCCGCTAATTTAAGCCACAATGCCCACATGACACCCGCTATATGCCTTATTCCACCTGGAATGCTCCAACGCCAGCCAAAATGGCTCCCATTCAAGCAACAATGCCTAAATGCAAGCCATAATACTCCCATAAGAGCCACTTTGAACCCATTTTACCCACAATGTCCCTTATCCCGGCCACAATATCTCCATGACAGCCAAAATGTCCTCTATGCCAGGCAAAATGCCCTCATTTCTGCTTTTGCCAGTCATAATGCCCCATGACAGCCACAGTTACCTCATTTCTCTCAATGCCGGCCACAGGGCCCGCTATACCTGCCACAATGCCCACATGACAGCAAAAATTTCCTATTGGGAAAGGGGAGATGGTGATGAATGTGTATGTTGGAATGTAAATGCAGTGAATCCATGTGCATAATGCAAAGGCATTTACAATGCCCTGAAATATCTGTAGCCAATATATGTACTACTAGACATGTATTCTTATATACTAAGAAGGTATTACCACACCTCTGAAAGTCCAGAGCTAGAAACTAGCCTGATAATTATCAGTAATTAATAATAATATTAATTACCGGTTCTCTGATTCCTCTATTGCCGCTGACTGGAGGATTCCATATATTGCTTCTTTTCACTTTCAAATAGACACCTAGAAAAAAAAAGAGGTGTGATAATACGTTCCTGGTATATGCTATAGATGTATTGGATCAGTAAAGAGATGTTAGTGTGCCTAGTTTCTCATAAAACAAAAGTAATTTTAAAAGGGCAATTGAACCCTTTCTGGGATACCTTCTGATGAGCCAAACTAGAGATCCCACCTGAAGAATTCCTATCCAAGAATCTGCACCGTCCACCCCATTCTGACTAGAAGCCACAAGTAGCATAGAAATGTCTCTGACCACATTCCCTAATTTACTCACCAATCACATTCTCAAGAATATCCTACAAGAACAATTACTATCGAAAAAAAAACCTTTTGCAAACCACAACCAAAACACAACCTGACCAGGGAAATCCAACTCAAAATCATTTTATTATCAAAACTGTGTGAATTATTTCTATCACACCTACTTTACGTAATGATAATACTTTCAAGAGTAATTTTATCAACATTTATTAGCCCCACAAAAGACTGAAAACATACTTTTACCCAAAAGTATAAGTAACCATTTCTCACTTAATTTATGCCTCCTGGAACAAAAACCCTTTTGAGTAAAGTTATTTTTTCTTCTTTGCTCTCCTGAATTAAGAAGTCACGAAAGTCACAATGTTCCAATCACAGCACAATGCCCGTTTGAGAACAAAAATACCTAAAAAGCTGCAGTACCTGCCACAAAGTCCTCAGTGCCAACCACCTTTCCCCATGACAACCACAATGCCTTTAATGAACCCTTTGCAAGCCACAATACCTGCTAGGCCAACCAAAATTCCCACATGACAACCAGAGTGCCCTCTATACCAGCCACAATACCCCAAAAAAAGCCACAATGCTCTTCAGGCCAGCCATAATGCCCCCATAACACCCACAAAGTACCTTATGCCATTTACTATGCCCCATGCCAGCCACCAGGTTCTTATAAGAGCCACTATGCCTTATGCCAGCCATATTGCCTCCTTTTAAGTCACAATCAACTCTCTTCCATGCAATAATCAATGCCCTTTAAGCCAGCCCCTATGCCCAAGCGGTATTTAAAAACTGGCAATATCCCTTTACGAGCCACTATGCTGCAATAAAAAGCAACAATGCGCTCACTTCCCCCTTTGCCAACTAGCACATGACAGAAACAAATCCCCATGCTAGCCATGACCCCTGCCAGACACAATGCCCTCATGACCCCTGCTATGTCCCTTATCCCAGTTAAAATGCCCCCAATGTTAGCCACAATTTCATCCATGCCAGCCACAATGCTAACTAACCACAAAAACACCATGACAGTCAAAGTACCCCGTGGCAGACAACATGCTTATATGAAATCAGCAATATCCCATATCCAAACCAAAATGCCCCCATTACAGCTACAATGTCCCCAGTATCCTTTATACCTCTCACAATTCCCCTTATTTCAGACACATTGCCCTCAATGCCCTCTTAGCCAATCGCAATAAAACCATGACAACCACAATGGCCTCAGTGCCCCTTATGACAACTATAATACCCTATGACAGTCAAAAAAGTCATCTTGCCAGCCAAAATGACTCCATGAAATTTACTAAACCCCCATCTGCAATATTCCTTATCTCCTCAAAATGCCCTCATGACATCCACAATGTTCATAATCCCAGTCACAATACCCCATGAAACTCACAATAAAGCCCACATGAGAGCCACAGTGCCCATGACAGAAACTATTGCCCTACAATGGCCAAAATGCCCCAATTACAAGTACAATGCTCTCATTGCCCATTTTACCAGTCATAATGCCCACATAAATACCTCAATGCCCTCCATGCCAGCCCTAATACCTTCATAACTATTAAAATGCCCCCATGACAGCCACACTGAATTAGAATTCCTCAAAAACAACTGCAATAAGCTTAATGATCCTCTAATCAGTCTCATTGCCCCATGAAGGCCATCATAGCCTTTATACCAGCTATAATGCTCCATGCCAGCAAAAACTCATATTTTCCAGTCACAATGCTGACCATAAGAGCCAATATGCCACCATGACATCCACAATATCTCTTATCTCAGCCACTATGTCCTTATTACAGCCACAATTAAATTCATGCCAGCCAGAATGCCCTCATCGCCACCTTTCCAAAAGGAAAGTCTCCATACCACCCACAATGCTCCTGTGCAATCTACAAAGCCAAAATGACAACAGCTATATCCATTTTCGCAGTCACAAATCCCCTATGCCAGCCACAATGTACTTTATTAAAGCAACAATGCTGTCAATGCACCTTATGCTCGCCACAATGCCTCTTTGACCAGCAAAAGCCTTTAATGCCCTTATGCCAGCCACAAATCCCCACTATAACCAAAATGCCCTCACTTCCTCCTTTGCCAGTTACAATGACCTCCATGCCAGCCAGAATGCCCTTAATTTCCTTTTAGCCAACCACAATATCCCCAAGGCAACCACAAAGCCCTCATGCCAGCCATAATTCCACATTCCAGCCACAATGCCAGATACAATGTACTTAATCCCGGAAACAATACCCCTTATGCCAGCCAAATTGTCAAAACGACAACCATAAACCTCCAATGCCCGTATACCAACCATATTGCCTCCATGACAGCCAAAATGTCCTCACATCCCCTTTTCCGAGACACAATACCATCCATGCCAGTCACAACGCCCTCACTTCACCCTTGGCCAAAAACAATGACAACATGACAACCACAAAGCCCCCATGCCAGCCACAATAACACCCGATATGTCTGTTATTCCAGTCAAAATGCCGCCATAACAGCCAGTAACAATGCTGCCAATGCCCCTTATGCCAACCACAAGGACACACTGACAGCTACATATAATCAATGCCCATATGACAGACAAAATGCTCTCATTTGCCTAAAAACAAAGCCCTTCATGCCAGCTACAATGTACTCATTTCCTCTTTGTCAACCACAATGTCCACATGACAGTCACAAATCCCTATGCCAGCAATGATGGCACATGTCAGCCACAATGCCCTCCATGCCAGTCACAATGCCATTATTAGCCTATGCAAACTAGAATGGCCTTGTTCTAACCATAATGCCGCTAATTTAAGCCACAATGCCCACATGACACCCGCTATATGCCTTATTCCACCTGGAATGCTCCAACGCCAGCCAAAATGGCTCCCATTCAAGCAACAATGCCTAAATGCAAGCCATAATACTCCCATAAGAGCCACTTTGAACCCATTTTACCCACAATGTCCCTTATCCCGGCCACAATATCTCCATGACAGCCAAAATGTCCTCTATGCCAGGCAAAATGCCCTCATTTCTGCTTTTGCCAGTCATAATGCCCCATGACAGCCACAGTTACCTCATTTCTCTCAATGCCGGCCACAGGGCCCGCTATACCTGCCACAATGCCCACATGACAGCAAAAATTTCCTATTGGGAAAGGGGAGATGGTGATGAATGTGTATGTTGGAATGTAAATGCAGTGAATCCATGTGCATAATGCAAAGGCATTTACAATGCCCTGAAATATCTGTAGCCAATATATGTACTACTAGACATGTATTCTTATATACTAAGAAGGTATTACCACACCTCTGAAAGTCCAGAGCTAGAAACTAGCCTGATAATTATCAGTAATTAATAATAATATTAATTACCGGTTCTCTGATTCCTCTATTGCCGCTGACTGGAGGATTCCATATCTTGCTTCTTTTCACTTTCAAATAGACACCTAGAAAAAAAAAAAAGGTGTGATAATACGTTCCTGGTATATGCTATAGATGTATTGGATCAGTAAAGAGATGTTAGTGTGCCTAGTTTCTCATAAAACAAAAGTAATTTTAAAAGGGCAATTGAACCCTTTCTGGGATACCTTCTGATGAGCCAAACTAGAGATCCCACCTGAAGAATTCCTATCCAAGAATCTGCACCGTCCACCCCATCCTGACTAGAAGCCACAAGTAGCATAGAAATGTCTCTGACCACATTCCCTAATTTACTCACCAATCACATTCTCAAGAATATCCTACAAGAACAATTACTATCGAAAAAAAAAACCTTTTGCAAACCACAACCAAAACACAACCTGACCAGGGAAATCCAACTCAAAATCATTTTATTATCAAAACTGTGTGAATTATTTCTATCACACCTACTTTACGTAATGATAATACTTTCAAGAGTAATTTTATCAACATTTATTAGCCCCACAAAAGACTGAAAACATACTTTTACCCAAAAGTATAAGTAACCATTTCTCACTTAATTTATGCCTCCTGGAACAAAAACCCTTTTGAGTAAAGTTATTTTTTCTTCTTTGCTCTCCTGAATTAAGAAGTCACGAAAGTCACAATGTTCCAATCACAGCACAATGCCCGTTTGAGAACAAAAATACCTAAAAAGCTGCAGTACCTGCCACAAAGTCCTCAGTGCCAACCACCTTTCCCCATGACAACCACAATGCCTTTAATGAACCCTATGCAAGCCACAATACCTGCTAGGCCAACCAAAATTCCCACATGACAACCAGAGTGCCCTCTATACCAGCCACAATACCCCAAAAAAAGCCACAATGCTCTTCAGGCCAGCCATAATGCCCCCATGACACCCACAAAGTACCTTATGCCATTTACTATGCCCCATGCCAGCCACCAGGTTCTTATAAGAGCCACTATGCCTTATGCCAGCCATATTGCCTCCTTTTAAGTCACAATCAACTCTCTTCCATGCAATAATCAATGCCCTTTAAGCCAGCCCCTATGCCCAAGCGGTATTTAAAAACTGGCAATATCCCTTTACGAGCCACTATACCGCAATAAAAAGCAACAATGCGCTCACTTCCCCCTTTGCCAACTAGCACATGACAGACACAAATCCCCATGCTAGCCATGACCCCTGCCAGACACAATGCCCTCATGACCCCTGCTATGTCCCTTATCCCAGTTAAAATGCCCCCAATGTTAGCCACAATTTCATCCATGCCAGCCACAATGCTAACTAACCACAATAACACCATGACAGTCAAAGTACCCCGTGGCAGACAACATGCTTATATGAAATCAGCAATATCCCATATCCAAACCAAAATGCCCCCATTACAGCTACAATGTCCCCAGTATCCTTTATACCTCTCACAATTCCCCTTATTTCAGACACATTGCCCTCAATGCCCTCTTAGCCAATCACAATAAAACCATGACAACCACAATGGCCTCAGTGCCCCTATGACAACTATAATGCCCTATGACAGTCAAAAAAGTCATCTTGCCAGCCAAAATTACTCCATGAAATTTACTAAACCCCCATCTGCAATATTCCTTATCTCCTCAAAATGCCCTCATGACATCCACAATGTTCATAATCCCAGTCACAATACCCCATGAAACTCACAATAAAGCCCACATGAGAGCCACAGTGCCCATGACAGAAACTATTGCCCTACAATGGCCAAAATGCCCCAATTACAAGTACAATGCTCTCATTGCCCATTTTACCAGTCATAATGCCCACATAAATACCTCAATGCCCTCCATGCCAGCCCTAATACCTTCATAACTATTAAAATGCCCCCATGACAGCCACACTGAATTAGAATTCCTCAAAGACAACTGCAATAAGCTTAATGATCCTCTAATCAGTCTCATTGCCCCATGAAGGCCATCATAGCCTTTATACCAGCTATAATGCTCCATGCCAGCAAAAACTCATATTTTCCAGTCACAATGCTGACCATAAGAGCCAATATGCCACCATGACATCCACAATATCTCTTATCTCAGCTACTATGTCCTTATTACAGCCACAATTAAATTCATGCCAGCCAGAATGCCCTCATCGCCACCTTTCCAAAAGGAAAGTCTCCATACCACCCACAATGCTCCTGTGCAATCTACAAAGCCAAAATGACAACAGCTATATCCATTTTCGCAGTCACAAATCCCCTATGCCAGCCACAATGTACTTTATTAAAGCAACAATGCTGTCAATGCACCTTATGCTCGCCACAATGCCTCTTTGACCAGCAAAAGCCTTTAATGCCCTTATGCCAGCCACAAATCCCCACTATAACCAAAATGCCCTCACTTCCTCCTTTGCCAGTTACAATGACCTCCATGCCAGCCAGAATGCCCTTAATTTCCTTTTAGCCAACCACAATATCCCCAAGGCAACCACAAAGCCCTCATGCCAGCCATAATTCCACATTCCAGCCACAATGCCAGATACAATGTACTTAATCCCGGAAACAATACCCCTTATGCCAGCCAAATTGTCAAAACGACAACCATAAACCTCCAATGCCCGTATACCAACCATATTGCCTCCATGACAGCCAAAATGTCCTCACATCCCCTTTTCCGAGACACAATACCATCCATGCCAGTCACAACGCCCTCACTTCACCCTTGGCCAAAAACAATGACAACATGACAACCACAAAGCCCCCATGCCAGCCACAATAACACCCGATATGTCTGTTATTCCAGTCAAAATGCCGCCATAACAGCCAGTAACAATGCTGCCAATGCCCCTTATGCCAGCCACAAGGACACACTGACAGCTACATATAATCAATGCCCATGACAGACAAAATGCTCTCATTTGCCTAAAAACAAAGCCCTTCATGCCAGCTACAATGTACTCATTTCCTCTTTGTCAACCACAATGTCCACATGACAGTCACAAATCCCTATGCCAGCAATGATGGCACATGTCAGCCACAATGCCCTCCATGCCAGTCACAATGCCATTATTAGCCTATGCAAACTAGAATGGCCTTGTTCTAACCATAATGCCGCTAACTTAAGCCACAATGCCCACATGACACCCGCTATATGCCTTATTCCACCTGGAATGCTCCAACGCCAGCCAAAATGGCTCCGATTCAAGCAACAATGCCTAAATGCAAGCCATAATACTCCCATAAGAGCCACTTTGAACAAATTTTACCCACAATGTCCCTTATCCCGGCCACAATATCTCCATGACAGCCAAAATGTCCTCTATGCCAGGCAAAATGCCATCATTTCTGCTTTTGCCAGTCATAATGCCCCATGACAGCCACAGTTACCTCATTTCTCTCAATGCCGGCCACAGGGCCCGCTATACCTGCCACAATGCCCACATGACAGCAAAAATTTCCTATTGGGAAAGGGGAGATGGTGATGAATGTGTATGTTGGAATGTAAATGCAGTGAATCCATGTGCATAATGCAAAGGCATTTACAATGCCCTGAAATATCTGTAGCCAATATATGTACTACTAGACATGTATTCTTATATACTAAGAAGGTATTACCACACCTCTGAAAGTCCAGAGCTAGAAACTAGCCTGATAATTATCAGTAATTAATAATAATATTAATTACCGGTTCTCTGATTCCTCTATTGCCGCTGATTGGAGGATTCCATATCTTGCTTCTTTTCACTTTCAAATAGACACCTAGAAAAAAAAAAAGGTGTGATAATACGTTCCTGGTATATGCTATAGATGTATTGGATCAGTAAAGAGATGTTAGTGTGCCTAGTTTCTCATAAAACAAAAGTAATTTTAAAAGGGCAATTGAACCCTTTCTGGGATACCTTCTGATGAGCCAAACTAGAGATCCCACCTGAAGAATTCCTATCCAAGAATCTGCACCGTCCACCCCATTCTGACTAGAAGCCACAAGTAGCATAGAAATGTCTCTGACCACATTCCCTAATTTACTCACCAATCACATTCTCAAGAATATCCTACAAGAACAATTACTATCGAAAAAAAAACCTTTTGCAAACCACAACCAAAACACAACCTGACCAGGGAAATCCAACTCAAAATCATTTTATTATCAAAACTGTGTGAATTATTTCTATCACACCTACTTTACGTAATGATAATACTTTCAAGAGTAATTTTATCAACATTTATTAGCCCCACAAAAGACTGAAAACATACTTTTACCCAAAAGTATAAGTAACCATTTCTCACTTAATTTATGCCTCCTGGAACAAAAACCCTTTTGAGTAAAGTTATTTTTTCTTCTTTGCTCTCCTGAATTAAGAAGTCACGAAAGTCACAATGTTCCAATCACAGCACAATGCCCGTTTGAGAACAAAAATACCTAAAAAGCTGCAGTACCTGCCACAAAGTCCTCAGTGCCAACCACCTTTCCCCATGACAACCACAATGCCTTTAATGAACCCTATGCAAGCCACAATACCTGCTAGGCCAACCAAAATTCCCACATGACAACCAGAGTGCCCTCTATACCAGCCACAATACCCCAAAAAAAGCCACAATGCTCTTCAGGCCAGCCATAATGCCCCCATAACACCCACAAAGTACCTTATGCCGTTTACTATGCCCCATGCCAGCCACCAGGTTCTTATAAGAGCCACTATGCCTTATGCCAGCCATATTGCCTCCTTTTAAGTCACAATCAACTCTCTTCCATGCAATAATCAATGCCCTTTAAGCCAGCCCCTATGCCCAAGCGGTATTTAAAAACTGGCAATATCCCTTTACGAGCCACTATGCTGCAATAAAAAGCAACAATGCGCTCACTTCCCCCTTTGCCAACTAGCACATGACAGACACAAATCCCCATGCTAGCCATGACCCCTGCCAGACACAATGCCCTCATGACCCCTGCTATGTCCCTTATCCCAGTTAAAATGCCCCCAATGTTAGCCACAATTTCATCCATGCCAGCCACAATGCTAACTAACCACAATAACACCATGACAGTCAAAGTACCCCGTGGCAGACAACATGCTTATATGAAATCAGCAATATCCCATATCCAAACCAAAATGCCCCCATTACAGCTACAATGTCCCCAGTATCCTTTATACCTCTCACAATTCCCCTTATTTCAGACACATTGCCCTCAATGCCCTCTTAGCCAATCGCAATAAAACCATGACAACCACAATGGCCTCAGTGCCCCTATGACAACTATAATGCCCTATGACAGTCAAAAAAGTCATCTTGCCAGCCAAAATGACTCCATGAAATTTACTAAACCCCCATCTGCAATATTCCTTATCTCCTCAAAATGCCCTCATGACATCCACAATGTTCATAATCCCAGTCACAATACCCCATGAAACTCACAATAAAGCCCACATGAGAGCCACAGTGCCCATGACAGAAACTATTGCCCTACAATGGCCAAAATGCCCCAATTACAAGTACAATGCTCTCATTGCCCATTTTACCAGTCATAATGCCCACATAAATACCTCAATGCCCTCCATGCCAGCCCTAATACCTTCATAACTATTAAAATGCCCCCATGACAGCCACACTGAATTAGAATTCCTCAAAGACAACTGCAATAAGCTTAATGATCCTCTAATCAGTCTCATTGCCCCATGAAGGCCATCATAGCCTTTATACCAGCTATAATGCTCCATGCCAGCAAAAACTCATATTTTCCAGTCACAATGCTGACCATAAGAGCCAATATGCCACCATGACATCCACAATATCTCTTATCTCAGCTACTATGTCCTTATTACAGCCACAATTAAATTCATGCCAGCCAGAATGCCCTCATCGCCACCTTTCCAAAAGGAAAGTCTCCATACCACCCACAATGCTCCTGTGCAATCTACAAAGCCAAAATGACAACAGCTATATCCATTTTCGCAGTCACAAATCCCCTATGCCAGCCACAATGTACTTTATTAAAGCAACAATGCTGTCAATGCACCTTATGCTCGCCACAATGCCTCTTTGACCAGCAAAAGCCTTTAATGCCCTTATGCCAGCCACAAATCCCCACTATAACCAAAATGCCCTCACTTCCTCCTTTGCCAGTTACAATGACCTCCATGCCAGCCAGAATGCCCTTAATTTCCTTTTAGCCAACCACAATATCCCCAAGGCAACCACAAAGCCCTCATGCCAGCCATAATTCCACATTCCAGCCACAATGCCAGATACAATGTACTTAATCCCGGAAACAATACCCCTTATGCCAGCCAAATTGTCAAAACGACAACCATAAACCTCCAATGCCCGTATACCAACCATATTGCCTCCATGACAGCCAAAATGTCCTCACATCCCCTTTTCCGAGACACAATACCATCCATGCCAGTCACAACGCCCTCACTTCACCCTTGGCCAAAAACAATGACAACATGACAACCACAAAGCCCCCATGCCAGCCACAATAACACCCGATATGTCTGTTATTCCAGTCAAAATGCCGCCATAACAGCCAGTAACAATGCTGCCAATGCCCCTTATGCCAACCACAAGGACACACTGACAGCTACATATAATCAATGCCCATATGACAGACAAAATGCTCTCATTTGCCTAAAAACAAAGCCCTTCATGCCAGCTACAATGTACTCATTTCCTCTTTGTCAACCACAATGTCCACATGACAGTCACAAATCCCTATGCCAGCAATGATGGCACATGTCAGCCACAATGCCCTCCATGCCAGTCACAATGCCATTATTAGCCTATGCAAACTAGAATGGCCTTGTTCTAACCATAATGCCGCTAATTTAAGCCACAATGCCCACATGACACCCGCTATATGCCTTATTCCACCTGGAATGCTCCAACGCCAGCCAAAATGGCTCCCATTCAAGCAACAATGCCTAAATGCAAGCCATAATACTCCCATAAGAGCCACTTTGAACCCATTTTACCCACAATGTCCCTTATCCCGGCCACAATATCTCCATGACAGCCAAAATGTCCTCTATGCCAGGCAAAATGCCCTCATTTCTGCTTTTGCCAGTCATAATGCCCCATGACAGCCACAGTTACCTCATTTCTCTCAATGCCGGCCACAGGGCCCGCTATACCTGCCACAATGCCCACATGACAGCAAAAATTTCCTATTGGGAAAGGGGAGATGGTGATGAATGTGTATGTTGGAATGTAAATGCAGTGAATCCATGTGCATAATGCAAAGGCATTTACAATGCCCTGAAATATCTGTAGCCAATATATGTACTACTAGACATGTATTCTTATATACTAAGAAGGTATTACCACACCTCTGAAAGTCCAGAGCTAGAAACTAGCCTGATAATTATCAGTAATTAATAATAATATTAATTACCGGTTCTCTGATTCCTCTATTGCCGCTGACTGGAGGATTCCATATCTTGCTTCTTTTCACTTTCAAATAGACACCTAGAAAAAAAAAAAAGGTGTGATAATACGTTCCTGGTATATGCTATAGATGTATTGGATCAGTAAAGAGATGTTAGTGTGCCTAGTTTCTCATAAAACAAAAGTAATTTTAAAAGGGCAATTGAACCCTTTCTGGGATACCTTCTGATGAGCCAAACTAGAGATCCCACCTGAAGAATTCCTATCCAAGAATCTGCACCGTCCACCCCATTCTGACTAGAAGCCACAAGTAGCATAGAAATGTCTCTGACCACATTCCCTAATTTACTCACCAATCACATTCTCAAGAATATCCTACAAGAACAATTACTATCGAAAAAAAAACCTTTTGCAAACCACAACCAAAACACAACCTGACCAGGGAAATCCAACTCAAAATCATTTTATTATCAAAACTGTGTGAATTATTTCTATCACACCTACTTTACGTAATGATAATACTTTCAAGAGTAATTTTATCAACATTTATTAGCCCCACAAAAGACTGAAAACATACTTTTACCCAAAAGTATAAGTAACCATTTCTCACTTAATTTATGCCTCCTGGAACAAAAACCCTTTTGAGTAAAGTTATTTTTTCTTCTTTGCTCTCCTGAATTAAGAAGTCACGAAAGTCACAATGTTCCAATCACAGCACAATGCCCGTTTGAGAACAAAAATACCTAAAAAGCTGCAGTACCTGCCACAAAGTCCTCAGTGCCAACCACCTTTCCCCATGACAACCACAATGCCTTTAATGAACCCTATGCAAGCCACAATACCTGCTAGGCCAACCAAAATTCCCACATGACAACCAGAGTGCCCTCTATACCAGCCACAATACCCCAAAAAAAGCCACAATGCTCTTCAGGCCAGCCATAATGCCCCCATAACACCCACAAAGTACCTTATGCCATTTACTATGCCCCATGCCAGCCACCAGGTTCTTATAAGAGCCACTATGCCTTATGCCAGCCATATTGCCTCCTTTTAAGTCACAATCAACTCTCTTCCATGCAATAATCAATGCCCTTTAAGCCAGCCCCTATGCCCAAGCGGTATTTAAAAACTGGCAATATCCCTTTACGAGCCACTATGCTGCAATAAAAAGCAACAATGCGCTCACTTCCCCCTTTGCCAACTAGCACATGACAGACACAAATCCCCATGCTAGCCATGACCCCTGCCAGACACAATGCCCTCATGACCCCTGCTATGTCCCTTATCCCAGTTAAAATGCCCCCAATGTTAGCCACAATTTCATCCATGCCAGCCACAATGCTAACTAACCACACAAACACCATGACAGTCAAAGTACCCCGTGGCAGACAACATGCTTATATGAAATCAGCAATATCCCATATCCAAACCAAAATGCCCCCATTACAGCTACAATGTCCCCAGTATCCTTTATAACTCTCACAATTCCCCTTATTCCAGACACATTGCCCTCAATGCCCCCTTAGCCAACCGCAATAAAAGCATGACAACCACAATGGCCTCAGTGCCCCTATGACAACTATAATGCCCTATGACAGTCAAAAAAGTCATCTTGCCAGCCACAATGACTCCATGAAATTTACTAAACCCTCATCTGCAATATTCCTTATCTCCTCAAAATGCCCTCATGACATCCACAATGTTCATAATCCCAGTCACAATACCCCATGAAACTCACAATAAAGCCCACATGAGAGCCACAGTGCCCATGACAGAAACTATTGCCCTACAATGGCCAAAATGCCCCAATGACAAGTACAATGCTCTCATTGCCCATTTTACCAGTCACAATGCCCACATAAAAACCTCAATGCCCTCCATGCCAGCCCTAATACCTTCATAACTATTAAAATGCCCCCATGACAGCCACACTGAATTAGAATTCCTCAAAGACAACTGCAATAAGCTTAATGATCCTCTAATCAGTCTCATTGCCCCATGAAGGCCATCATAGCCTTTATACCAGCTATAATGCTCCATGCCAGCAAAAACTCATATTTTCCAGTCACAATGCTGACCATAAGAGCCAATATGCCACCATGACATCCACAATATCTCTTATCTCAGCCACTATGTCCTTATTACAGCCACAATTAAATTCATGCCAGCCAGAATGCCCTCATCGCCACCTTTCCAAAAGGAAAGTCTCCATACCACCCACAATGCTCCTGTGCAATCTACAAAGCCAAAATGACAACAGCTATATCCATTTTCGCAGTCACAAATCCCCCATGCCAGCCACAATGTACTTTATTAAAGCAACAATGCTGTCAATGCACCTTATGCTCGCCACAATGCCTCTTTGACCAGCAAAAGCCTTTAATGCCCTTATGCCAGCCACGAATCCCCAAAATAACCAAAATGCCCTCACTTCCTCCTTTGCCAGTTACAATGACCTCCATGCCAGCCAGAATGCCCTTAATTTCCTTTTAGCCAACCACAATATCCCCAAGGCAACCACAAAGCCCTCATGCCAGCCATAATTCCACATTCCAGCCACAATGCCATATACAATGTACTTAATCCCGGAAACAATACCCCTTATGCCAGCCAAATTGCCAAAACGACAACCATAAACCTCCAATGCCCGTATACCAACCATATTGCCTTCATGACAGCCAAAATGTCCTCACATCCCCTTTTCCGAGACACAATACCATCCATGCCAGTCACAACGCCCTCACTTCACCCTTGGCCAAAAACAATGACAACATGACAACCACAAAGCCCCCATGCCAGCCACAATAACACCCGATATGTCTGTTATTCCAGTCAAAATGCCGCCATAACAGCCAGTAACAATGCTGCCAATGCCCCTTATGCCAACCACAAGGACACACTGACAGCTACATATAATCAATGCCCATATGACAGACAAAATGCTCTCATTTGCTTAAAAACAAAGCCCTTCATGCCAGCTACAATGTACTCATTTCCTCTTTGTCAACCACAATGTCCACATGACAGTCACAAATCCCTATGCCAGCAATGATGCCACATGTCAGCCACAATGCCCTCCATGCCAGTCACAATGCCATTATTAGCCTATGCAAACTAGAATGGCCTTGTTCTAACCTAATTTAAGCCACAATGCCCACATGACACCGCTATATGCCTTATTCCATCTGGAATGCTCCAACGCCAGCCATAATGGCTCCCATTCAAGCAACAATGCCTAAATGCAAGCCATAATACTCCCATAAGAGCCACTTTGAACCCATTTTACCCACAATGTCCCTTATCCCGGCCACAATATCACCATGACAGCCAAAATGTCCTCTATGCCAGCCAAAATGCCCTCATTTCTGCTTTTGCCAGTCATAATGCCCCATGACAGCCACAGTTACCTCATTTCTCTCAATGCCGGCCACAGGGCCTTCCATACCTGCCACAATGCCCACATGACAGCAAAAATTTCCTATTGGGAAAGGGGAGATGGTGATGAATGTGTATGTTGGAATGTAAATGCAGTGAATCCATGTGCATAATGCAAAGGCATTTACAATGCCCTGAAATATCTGTAGCCAATATATGTACTACTAGACATGTATTCTTATATACTAGGAAGGTATTACCACACCTCTGAAAGTCCAGAGCTAGAAACTAGCCTGATAATTATCAGTAATTAATAATAATATTAATTACCAGTTCTCTGATTCATCTATTGCCGCTGACTGGAGGATTCCATATCTTGCTTCTTTTCACTTTCAAATAGACACCTAGAAAAAAAAGAGGTGTGATAATACGTTCCTGGTATATGCTATAGATGTATTGGATCAGTAAAGAGATGTTAGTGTGCCTAGTTTCTCATAAAACAAAAGTAATTTTAAAAGGGCAATTAAACCCTTTCTGGGATACCTTCTGATGAGCCAAACTAGAGATCCCACCTGAAGAATTCCTATCCAAAAATCTGCACCCTCCACCCCATCCTGACTAGAAGCCACAAGTAGCATAGAAATGCCTCTGACCACATTCCCTAATTTACTCACCAATCACATTCTCAAGAATATCCTACAAGAACAATTATTATCGAAAAAAAAAACCTTTTGCAAACCACAACCAAAACACAACCTGACCATCGAAATCCAACTCAAAATCATTTTTTTATCAAAACTGTGTGAATTATTTCTATCACACCTACTTTACGTAATGATAATACTTTCAAGAGTAATTTTATCAACATTTATTAGCCCCACAAAAGACTGAAAACATACTTTTACCCAAAAGTATAAGTAACCATTTCTCACTTAATTTATGCCTCCTGGAACAAAAACCCTTTTGAGTAAAGTTATTTTTTCTTCTTTGCTCTCCTGAATTAAGAAGTCACGAAAGTCACAATGTTCCAATCACAGCACAATGCCCGTTTGAGAACAAAAATACCTAAAAAGCTGCAGTACCTGCCACAAAGTCCTCAGTGCCAACCACCTTTCCCCATGACAACCACAATGCCTTTAATGAACCCTATGCAAGCCACAATACCTGCTAGGCCAACCAAAATTCCCACATGACAACCAGAGTGCCCTCTATACCAGCCACAATACCCCAAAAAAAGCCACAATGCTCTTCAGGCCAGCCATAATGCCCCCATAACACCCACAAAGTACCTTATGCCATTTACTATGCCCCATGCCAGCCACCAGGTTCTTATAAGAGCCACTATGCCTTATACCAGCCATATTGCCTCCTTTTAAGTCACAATCAACTCTCTTCCATGCAATAATCAATGCCCTTTAAGCCAGCCCCTATGCCCAAGCGGTATTTAAAAACTGGCAATATCCCTTTACGAGCCACTATGCTGCAATAAAAAGCAACAATGCGCTCACTTCCCCCTTTGCCAACTAGCACATGACAGACACAAATCCCCATGCTAGCCATGACCCCTGCCAGACACAATGCCCTCATGACCCCTGCTATGTCCCTTATCCCAGTTAAAATGCCCCCAATGTTAGCCACAATTTCATCCATGCCAGCCACAATGCTAACTAACCACAAAAACACCATGACAGTCAAAGTACCCCGTGGCAGACAACATGCTTATATGAAATCAGCAATATCCCATATCCAAACCAAAATGCCCCCATTACAGCTACAATGTCCCCAGTATCCTTTATACCTCTCACAATTCCCCTTATTTCAGACACATTGCCCTCAATGCCCTCTTAGCCAATCGCAATAAAACCATGACAACCACAATGGCCTCAGTGCCCCTATGACAACTATAATGCCCTATGACAGTCAAAAAAGTCATCTTGCCAGCCAAAATGACTCCATGAAATTTACTAAACCCCCATCTGCAATATTCCTTATCTCCTCAAAATGCCCTCATGACATCCACAATGTTCATAATCCCAGTCACAATACCCCATGAAACTCACAATAAAGCCCACATGAGAGCCACAGTGCCCATGACAGAAACTATTGCCCTACAATGGCCAAAATGCCCAAATTACAAGTACAATGCTCTCATTGCCTATTTTACCAGTCATAATGCCCACATAAATACCTCAATGCCCTCCATGCCAGCCCTAATACCTTCATAACTATTAAAATGCCCCCATGACAGCCACACTGAATTAGAATTCCTCAAAGACAACTGCAATAAGCTTAATGATCCTCTAATCAGTCTCATTGCCCCATGAAGGCCATCATAGCCTTTATACCAGCTATAATGCTCCATGCCAGCAAAAACTCATATTTTCCAGTCACAATGCTGACCATAAGAGCCAATATGCCACCATGACATCCACAATATCTCTTATCTCAGCCACTATGTCCTTATTACAGCCACAATTAAATTCATGCCAGCCAGAATGCCCTCATCGCCACCTTTCCAAAAGGAAAGTCTCCATACCACCCACAATGCTCCTGTGCAATCTACAAAGCCAAAATGACAACAGCTATATCCATTTTCGCAGTCACAAATCCCCTATGCCAGCCACAATGTACTTTATTAAAGCAACAATGCTGTCAATGCACCTTATGCTCGCCACAATGCCTCTTTGACCAGCAAAAGCCTTTAATGCCCTTATGCCAGCCACAAATCCCCACTATAACCAAAATGCCCTCACTTCCTCCTTTGCCAGTTACAATGACCTCCATGCCAGCCAGAATGCCCTTAATTTCCTTTTAGCCAACCACAATATCCCCAAGGCAACCACAAAGCCCTCATGCCAGCCATAATTCCACATTCCAGCCACAATGCCAGATACAATGTACTTAATCCCGGAAACAATACCCCTTATGCCAGCCAAATTGTCAAAACGACAACCATAAAATGCCCGTATACCAACCATATTGCCTCCATGACAGCCAAAATGTCCTCACATCCCCTTTTCCGAGACACAATACCATCCATGCCAGTCACAACGCCCTCACTTCACCCTTGGCCAAAAACAATGACAACATGACAACCACAAAGCCCCCATGCCAGCCACAATAACACCCGATATGTCTGTTATTCCAGTCAAAATGCCGCCATAACAGCCAGTAACAATGCTGCCAATGCCCCTTATGCCAACCCACAAGGACACACTGACAGCTACATATAATCAAAGCCCATATGACAGACAAAATGCTCTCATTTGCCTAAAACAAAGCCCTTCATGCCAGCTACAATGTACTCATTTCCTCTTTGTCAACCACAATGTCCACATGACAGTCACAAATCCCTATGCCAGCAATGATGGCACATGTCAGCCACAATGCCCTCCATGCCAGTCACAATGCCATTATTAGCCTATGCAAACTAGAATGGCCTTGTTCTAACCATAATGCCGCTAATTTAAGCCACAATGCCCACATGACACCCGCTATATGCCTTATTCCACCTGGAATGCTCCAACGCCAGCCAAAATGGCTCCCATTCAAGCAACAATGCCTAAATGCAAGCCATAATACTCCCATAAGAGCCACTTTGAACCCATTTTACCCACAATGTCCCTTATCCCGGCCACAATATCTCCATGACAGCCAAAATGTCCTCTATGCCAGCCAAAATGCCCTCATTTCTGCTTTTGCCAGTCATAATGCCCCATGACAGCCACAGTTACCTCATTTCTCTCAATGCCGGCCACAGGGCCCTCTATACCTGCCACAATGCCCACATGACAGCAAAAATTTCCTATTGGGAAAGGGGAGATGGTGATGAATGTGTATGTTGGAATGTAAATGCAGTGAATCCATGTGCATAATGCAAAGGCATTTACAATGCCCTGAAATATCTGTAGCCAATATATGTACTACTAGACATGTATTCTTATATACTAAGAAGGTATTACCACACCTCTGAAAGTCCAGAGCTAGAAACTAGCCTGATAATTATCAGTAATTAATAATAATATTAATTACCAGTTCTCGGATTCCTCTATTGCCGCTGACTGGAGGATTCCATATCTTGCTTCTTTTCACTTTCAAATAGACACCTAGAAAAAAAAAAGAGGTGTGATAATACGTTCCTGGTATATGCTATAAGATGTATTGGATCAGTAAAGAGATGTTAGTGTGCCTAGTTTCTCATAAAACAAAAGTAATTTTAAAAGGGCAATTGAACCCTTTCTGGGATACCTTCTGATGAGCCAAACTAGAGATCCCACCTGAAGAATTCCTATCCAAGAATCTGCACCGTCCACCCCATCCTGACTAGAAGCCACAAGTAGCATAGAAATGTCTCTGACCACATTCCCTAATTTACTCACCAATCACATTCTCAAGAATATCCTACAAGAACAATTACTATCGAAAAAAAAAACCTTTTGCAAACCACAACCAAAACACAACCTGACCAGGGAAATCCAACTCAAAATCATTTTATTATCAAAACTGTGTGAATTATTTCTATCACACCTACTTTACGTAATGATAATACTTTCAAGAGTAATTTTATCAACATTTATTAGCCCCACAAAAGACTGAAAACATACTTTTACCCAAAAGTATAAGTAACCATTTCTCACTTAATTTATGCCTCCTGGAACAAAAACCCTTTTGAGTAAAGTTATTTTTTCTTCTTTGCTCTCCTGAATTAAGAAGTCACGAAAGTCACAATGTTCCAATCACAATCACAGCACAATGCCCGTTTGAGAACAAAAATACCTAAAAAGCTGCAGTACCTGCCACAAAGTCCTCAGTGCCAACCACCTTTCCCCATGACAACCACAATGCCTTTAATGAACCCTATGCAAGCCACAATACCTGCTAGGCCAACCAAAATTCCCACATGACAACCAGAGTGCCCTCTATACCAGCCACAATACCCCAAAAAAAGCCACAATGCTCTTCAGGCCAGCCATAATGCCCCCATAACACCCACAAAGTACCTTATGCCATTTACTATGCCCCATGCCAGCCACCAGGTTCTTATAAGAGCCACTATGCCTTATGCCAGCCATATTGCCTCCTTTTAAGTCACAATCAACTCTCTTCCATGCAATAATCAATGCCCTTTAAGCCAGCCCCTATGCCCAAGAGGTATTTAAATACTGGCAATATCCCTTTACGAGCCACTATGCTGCAATAAAAAGCAACAATGCGCTCACTTCCCCCTTTGCCAAGTAGCACATGACAGACACAAATCCCCATGCTAGCCATGACACCTGCCAGACACAATGCCCTCATGACCCCTGCTATGTCCCTTATCCCAGTTAAAATGCCCCCAATGTTAGCCACAATTTTATCCATGCCAGCCACAATGCTAACTAACCACAAAAACACCATGACAGTCAAAGTACCCCGTGGCAGACAACATGCTTATATGAAGTCAGCAATATCCCATATCCAAACCAAAATGCCCCCATTACAGCTACAATGTCCCCAGTATCCTTTATACCTCTCACAATTCCCCTTATTCCAGACACATTGCCCTCAATGCCCCCTTAGCCAATCGCAATAAAACCATGACAACCACAATGGCCTCAGTGCCCCTATGACAACTATAATGCCCTATGACAGTCAAAAAAGTCATCTTGCCAGCCAAAATGACTCCATGAAATTTACTAAACCCCCATCTGCAATATTCCTTATCTCCTCAAAATGCCCTCATGACATCCACAATGTTCATAATCCCTGTCACAATACCCCATGAAACTCACAATAAAGCCCACATGAGAGCCACAGTGCCCATGACAGAAACTATTGCCCTACAATGGCCAAAATGCCCCAATGACAAGTACAATGCTCTCATTGCCCATTTTACCAGTCACAATGCCCACATAAATACCTCAATGCCCTCCATGCCAGCCCTAATACCTTCATAACTATTAAAATGCCCCCATGACAGCCACACTGAATTATAATTCCTCAAAGACAACTGCAATAAGCTTAATGATCCTCTAATCAGTCTCATTGCCCCATGAAGGCCATCATAGCCTTTATACCAGCTATAATGCTTCATGCCAGCAAAAACTCATATTTTCCAGTCACAATGCTGACCATAAGAGCCAATATGCCACCATGACATCCACAATATCTCTTATCTCAGCCACTATGTCCTTATTACAGCCACAATTAAATTCATGCCAGCCAGAATGCCCTCATCGCCACCTTTCCAAAAGGAAAGTCTCCATACCACCCATAATGCTCCTGTGCAATCTACAAAGCCAAAATGACAACAGCTATATCCATTTTCGCAGTCACAAATCCCCCATACCAGCCACAATGTACTTTATTAAAGCAACAATGCTGTCAATGCACCTTATGCTCGCCACAATGTCTCTTTGACCAGCAAAAGCCTTTAATGCCCTTATGCCAGCCACGAATCCCCACTATAACCAAAATGCCCTCACTTCCTCCTTTGCCAGTTACAATGACCTCCATGCCAGCCAGAATGCCCTTAATTTCCTTTTAGCCAACCACAATATCCCCAAGGCAACCACAAAGCCCTCATGCCAGCCATAATTCCACATTCCAGCCACAATGCCATATACAATGTACTTAATCCCGAAAACAATACCCCTTATGCCAGCCAAATTGCCAAAACGACAACCATAAACCTTCAATGCCCGTATACCAACCATATTGCCTCCATGACAGCCAAAATGTCCTCACATCCCCTTTTCCGAGACACAATACCATCCATGCCAGTCACAACGCCCTCACTTCACCCTTGGCCAAAAACAATGACAACATGACAACCACAAAGCCCCCATGCCAGCCACAATATCACCCGATATGTCTGTTATTCCAGTCAAAATGCCGCCATAACAGCCAGTAACAATGCTGCCAATGCCCCTTATGCCAACCACAAGGACACACTGACAGCTACATATAATCAATGCCCATATGACAGACAAAATGCTCTCATTTGCCTAAAAACAAAGCCCTTCATGCCAGCTACAATGTACTCATTTCCTCTTTGTCAACCACAATGTCCACATGACAGTCACAAATCCCTATGCCAGCAATGATGGCACATGTCAGCCACAATGCCCTCCATGCCAGTCACAATGCCATTATTAGCCTATGCAAACTAGAATGGCCTTGTTCTAACCATAATGCCGCTAATTTAAGCCAGAATGCCCACATGACACCCGCTATATGCCTTATTCCACCTGGAATGCTCCAACGCCAGCCAAAATGGCTCCCATTCAAGCAACAATGCCTAAATGCAAGCCATAATACTCCCATAAGAGCCACTTTGAACCCATTTTACCCACAATGTCCCTTATCCCGGCCACAATATCTCCATGACAGCCAAAATGTCCTCTATGCCAGGCAAAATGCCCTCATTTCTGCTTTTGCCAGTCATAATGCCCCATGACAGCCACAGTTACCTCATTTCTCTCAATGCCGGCCACAGGGCCCGCTATACCTGCCACAATGCCCACATGACAGCAAAAATTTCCTATTGGGAAAGGGGAGATGGTGATGAATGTGTATGTTGGAATGTAAATGCAGTGAATCCATGTGCATAATGCAAAGGCATTTACAATGCCCTGAAATATCTGTAGCCAATATATGTACTACTAGACATGTATTCTTATATACTAAGAAGGTATTACCACACCTCTGAAAGTCCAGAGCTAGAAACTAGCCTGATAATTATCAGTAATTAATAATAATATTAATTACCGGTTCTCTGATTCCTCTATTGCCGCTGATTGGAGGATTCCATATCTTGCTTCTTTTCACTTTCAAATAGACACCTAGAAAAAAAAAAAGGTGTGATAATACGTTCCTGGTATATGCTATAGATGTATTGGATCAGTAAAGAGATGTTAGTGTGCCTAGTTTCTCATAAAACAAAAGTAATTTTAAAAGGGCAATTGAACCCTTTCTGGGATACCTTCTGATGAGCCAAACTAGAGATCCCACCTGAAGAATTCCTATCCAAGAATCTGCACCGTCCACCCCATTCTGACTAGAAGCCACAAGTAGCATAGAAATGTCTCTGACCACATTCCCTAATTTACTCACCAATCACATTCTCAAGAATATCCTACAAGAACAATTACTATCGAAAAAAAAACCTTTTGCAAACCACAACCAAAACACAACCTGACCAGGGAAATCCAACTCAAAATCATTTTATTATCAAAACTGTGTGAATTATTTCTATCACACCTACTTTACGTAATGATAATACTTTCAAGAGTAATTTTATCAACATTTATTAGCCCCACAAAAGACTGAAAACATACTTTTACCCAAAAGTATAAGTAACCATTTCTCACTTAATTTATGCCTCCTGGAACAAAAACCCTTTTGAGTAAAGTTATTTTTTCTTCTTTGCTCTCCTGAATTAAGAAGTCACGAAAGTCACAATGTTCCAATCACAGCACAATGCCCGTTTGAGAACAAAAATACCTAAAAAGCTGCAGTACCTGCCACAAAGTCCTCAGTGCCAACCACCTTTCCCCATGACAACCACAATGCCTTTAATGAACCCTATGCAAGCCACAATACCTGCTAGGCCAACCAAAATTCCCACATGACAACCAGAGTGCCCTCTATACCAGCCACAATACCCCAAAAAAAGCCACAATGCTCTTCAGGCCAGCCATAATGCCCCCATAACACCCACAAAGTACCTTATGCCATTTACTATGCCCCATGCCAGCCACCAGGTTCTTATAAGAGCCACTATGCCTTATGCCAGCCATATTGCCTCCTTTTAAGTCACAATCAACTCTCTTCCATGCAATAATCAATGCCCTTTAAGCCAGCCCCTATGCCCAAGCGGTATTTAAAAACTGGCAATATCCCTTTACGAGCCACTATACTGCAATAAAAAGCAACAATGCGCTCACTTCCCCCTTTGCCAACTAGCACATGACAGACACAAATCCCCATGCTAGCCATGACCCCTGCCAGACACAATGCCCTCATGACCCCTGCTATGTCCCTTATCCCAGTTAAAATGCCCCCAATGTTAGCCACAATTTCATCCATGCCAGCCACAATGCTAACTAACCACAATAACACCATGACAGTCAAAGTACCCCGTGGCAGACAACATGCTTATATGAAATCAGCAATATCCCATATCCAAACCAAAATGCCCCCATTACAGCTACAATGTCCCCAGTATCCTTTATACCTCTCACAATTCCCCTTATTTCAGACACATTGCCCTCAATGCCCTCTTAGCCAATCGCAATAAAACCATGACAACCACAATGGCCTCAGTGCCCCTATGACAACTATAATGCCCTATGACAGTCAAAAAAGTCATCTTGCCAGCCAAAATGACTCCATGAAATTTACTAAACCCCCATCTGCAATATTCCTTATCTCCTCAAAATGCCCTCATGACATCCACAATGTTCATAATCCCAGTCACAATACCCCATGAAACTCACAATAAAGCCCACATGAGAGCCACAGTGCCCATGACAGAAACTATTGCCCTACAATGGCCAAAATGCCCCAATTACAAGTACAATGCTCTCATTGCCCATTTTACCAGTCATAATGCCCACATAAATACCTCAATGCCCTCCATGCCAGCCCTAATACCTTCATAACTATTAAAATGCCCCCATGACAGCCACACTGAATTAGAATTCCTCAAAGACAACTGCAATAAGCTTAATGATCCTCTAATCAGTCTCATTGCCCCATGAAGGCCATCATAGCCTTTATACCAGCTATAATGCTCCATGCCAGCAAAAACTCATATTTTCCAGTCACAATGCTGACCATAAGAGCCAATATGCCACCATGACATCCACAATATCTCTTATCTCAGCTACTATGTCCTTATTACAGCCACAATTAAATTCATGCCAGCCAGAATGCCCTCATCGCCACCTTTCCAAAAGGAAAGTCTCCATACCACCCACAATGCTCCTGTGCAATCTACAAAGCCAAAATGACAACAGCTATATCCATTTTCGCAGTCACAAATCCCCTATGCCAGCCACAATGTACTTTATTAAAGCAACAATGCTGTCAATGCACCTTATGCTCGCCACAATGCCTCTTTGACCAGCAAAAGCCTTTAATGCCCTTATGCCAGCCACAAATCCCCACTATAACCAAAATGCCCTCACTTCCTCCTTTGCCAGTTACAATGACCTCCATGCCAGCCAGAATGCCCTTAATTTCCTTTTAGCCAACCACAATATCCCCAAGGCAACCACAAAGCCCTCATGCCAGCCATAATTCCACATTCCAGCCACAATGCCATATACAATGTACTTAATCCCGGAAACAATACCCCTTATGCCAGCCAAATTGCCAAAACGACAACCATAAACCTCCAATGCCCGTATACCAACCATATTGCCTCCATGACAGCCAAAATGTCCTCACATCCCCTTTTCCGAGACACAATACCATCCATGCCAGTCACAACGCCCTCACTTCACCCTTGGCCAAAAACAATGACAACATGACAACCACAAAGCCCCCATGCCAGCCACAATAACACCCGATATGTCTGTTATTCCAGTCAAAATGCCGCCATAACAGCCAGTAACAATGCTGCCAATGCCCCTTATGCCAACCACAAGGACACACTGACAGCTACATATAATCAATGCCCATATGACAGACAAAATGCTCTCATTTGCTTAAAAACAAAGCCCTTCATGCCAGCTACAATGTACTCATTTCCTCTTTGTCAACCACAATGTCCACATGACAGTCACAAATCCCTATGCCAGCAATGATGGCACATGTCAGCCACAATGCCCTCCATGCCAGTCACAATGCCATTATTAGCCTATGCAAACTAGAATGGCCTTGTTCTAACCATAATGCCGCTAATTTAAGCCAGAATGCCCACATGACACCCGCTATATGCCTTATTCCACCTGGAATGCTCCAACGCCAGCCAAAATGGCTCCCATTCAAGCAACAATGCCTAAATGCAAGCCATAATACTCCCATAAGAGCCACTTTGAACCCATTTTACCCACAATGTCCCTTATCCCGGCCACAATATCTCCATGACAGCCAAAATGTCCTCTATGCCAGGCAAAATGCCCTCATTTCTGCTTTTGCCAGTCATAATGCCCCATGACAGCCACAGTTACCTCATTTCTCTCAATGCCGGCCACAGGGCCCTCTATACCTGCCACAATGCCCACATGACAGCAAAAATTTCCTATTGGGAAAGGGGAGATGGTGATGAATGTGTATGTTGGAATGTAAATGCAGTGAATCCATGTGCATAATGCAAAGGCATTTACAATGCCCTGAAATATCTGTAGCCAATATATGTACTACTAGACATGTATTCTTATATACTAAGAAGGTATTACCACACCTCTGAAAGTCCAGAGCTAGAAACTAGCCTGATAATTATCAGTAATTAATAATAATATTAATTACCAGTTCTCGGATTCCTCTATTGCCGCTGACTGGAGGATTCCATATCTTGCTTCTTTTCACTTTCAAATAGACACCTAGAAAAAAAAAAGAGGTGTGATAATACGTTCCTTGTATATGCTATAGATGTATTGGATCAGTAAAGAGATGTTAGTGTGCCTAGTTTCTCATAAAACAAAAGTAATTTTAAAAGGGCAATTGAACCCTTTCTGGGATACCTTCTGATGAGCCAAACTAGAGATCCCACCTGAAGAATTCCTATCCAAGAATCTGCACCGTCCACCCCATCCTGACTAGAAGCCACAAGTAGCATAGAAATGTCTCTGACCACATTCCCTAATTTACTCACCAATCACATTCTCAAGAATATCCTACAAGAACAATTACTATCGAAAAAAAAAACCTTTTGCAAACCACAACCAAAACACAACCTGACCAGGGAAATCCAACTCAAAATCATTTTATTATCAAAACTGTGTGAATTATTTCTATCACACCTACTTTACGTAATGATAATACTTTCAAGAGTAATTTTATCAACATTTATTAGCCCCACAAAAGACTGAAAACATACTTTTACCCAAAAGTATAAGTAACCATTTCTCACTTAATTTATGCCTCCTGGAACAAAAACCCTTTTGAGTAAAGTTATTTTTTCTTCTTTGCTCTCCTGAATTAAGAAGTCACGAAAGTCACAATGTTCCAATCACAGCACAATGCCCGTTTGAGAACAAAAATACCTAAAAAGCTGCAGTACCTGCCACAAAGTCCTCAGTGCCAACCACCTTTCCCCATGACAACCACAATGCCTTTAATGAACCCTATGCAAGCCACAATACCTGCTAGGCCAACCAAAATTCCCACATGACAACCAGAGTGCCCTCTATACCAGCCACAATACCCCAAAAAAAGCCACAATGCTCTTCAGGCTAGCCATAATGCCCCCATAACACCCACAAAGTACCTTATGCCATTTACTATGCCCCATGCCAGCCACCAGGTTCTTATAAGAGCCACTATGCCTTATGCCAGCCATATTGCCTCCTTTTAAGTCACAATCAACTCTCTTCCATGCAATAATCAATGCCCTTTAAGCCAGCCCCTATGCCCAAGCGGTATTTAAAAACTGGCAGTATCCCTTTACGAGCCACTATGCTGCAATAAAAAGCAACAATGCGCTCACTTCCCCCTTTGCCAACTAGCACATGACAGATACAAATCCCCATGCTAGCCATGACACCTGCCAGACACAATGCCCTCATGACCCCTGCTATGTCCCTTATCCCAGTTAAAATGCCCCCAATGTTAGCCACAATTTCATCCATGCCAGCCACAATGCTAACTAACCACACAAACACCATGACAGTCAAAGTACCCCGTGGCAGACAACATGCTTATATGAAGTCAGCAATATCCCATATCCAAACCAAAATGCCCCCATTACAGCTACAATGTCCCCAGTATCCTTTATAACTCTCACAATTCCCCTTATTCCAGACACATTGCCCTCAATGCCCCCTTAGCCAACCGCAATAAAAGCATGACAACCACAATGGCCTCAGTGCCCCTATGACAACTATAATGCCCTATGACAGTCAAAAAAGTCATCTTGCCAGCCACAATGACTCCATGAAATTTACTAAACCCTCATCTGCAATATTCCTTATCTCCTCAAAATGCCCTCATGACATCCACAATGTTCATAATCCCAGTCACAATACCCCATGAAACTCACAATAAAGCCCACATGAGAGCCACAGTGCCCATGACAGAAACTATTGCCCTACAATGGCCAAAATGCCCCAATGACAAGTACAATGCTCTCATTGCCCATTTTACCAGTCACAATGCCCACATAAATACCTCAATGCCCTCCATGCCAGCCCTAATACCTTCATAACTATTAAAATGCCCCCATGACAGCCACACTGAATTAGAATTCCTCAAAGACAACTGCAATAAGCTTAATGATCCTCTAATCAGTCTCATTGCCCCATGAAGGCCATCATAGCCTTTATACCAGCTATAATGCTCCATGCCAGCAAAAACTCATATTTTCCAGTCACAATGCTGACCATAAGAGCCAATATGCCACCATGACATCCACAATATCTCTTATCTCAGCCACTATGTCCTTATTACAGCCACAATTAAATTCATGCCAGCCAGAATGCCCTCATCGCCACCTTTCCAAAAGGAAAGTCTCCATACCACCCACAATGCTCCTGTGCAATCTACAAAGCCAAAATGACAACAGCTATATCCATTTTCGCAGTCACAAATCCCCCATGCCAGCCACAATGTACTTTATTAAAGCAACAATGCTGTCAATGCACCTTATGCTCGCCACAATGCCTCTTTGACCAGCAAAAGCCTTTAATGCCCTTATGCCAGCCACGAATCCCCACTATAACCAAAATGCCCTCACTTCCTCCTTTGCCAGTTACAATGACCTCCATGCCAGCCAGAATGCCCTTAATTTCCTTTTAGCCAACCACAATATCCCCAAGGCAACCACAAAGCCCTCATGCCAGCCATAATTCCACATTCCAGCCACAATGCCATATACAATGTACTTAATCCCGGAAACAATACCCCTTATGCCAGCCAAATTGCCAAAACGACAACCATAAACCTCCAATGCCCGTATACCAACCATATTGCCTCCATGACAGCCAAAATGTCCTCACATCCCCTTTTCCGAGACACAATACCATCCATGCCAGTCACAACGCCCTCACTTCACCCTTGGCCAAAAACAATGACAACATGACAACCACAAAGCCCCCATGCCAGCCACAATAACACCCGATATGTCTGTTATTCCAGTCAAAATGCCGCCATAACAGCCAGTAACAATGCTGCCAATGCCCCTTATGCCAACCACAAGGACACACTGACAGCTACATATAATCAATGCCCATATGACAGACAAAATGCTCTCATTTGCTTAAAAACAAAGCCCTTCATGCCAGCTACAATGTACTCATTTCCTCTTTGTCAACCACAATGTCCACATGACAGTCACAAATCCCTATGCCAGCAATGATGGCACATGTCAGCCACAATGCCCTCCATGCCAGTCACAATGCCATTATTAGCCTATGCAAACTAGAATGGCCTTGTTCTAACCATAATGCCGCTAATTTAAGCCACAATGCCCACATGACACCCGCTATATGCCTTATTCCACCTGGAATGCTCCAACGCCAGCCAAAATGGCTCCCATTCAAGCAACAATGCCTAAATGCAAGCCATAATACTCCCATAAGAGCCACTTTGAACCCATTTTACCCACAATGTCCCTTATCCCGGCCACAATATCTCCATGACAGCCAAAATGTCCTCTATGCCAGGCAAAATGCCCTCATTTCTGCTTTTGCCAGTCATAATGCCCCATGACAGCCACAGTTACCTCATTTCTCTCAATGCCGGCCACAGGGCCCTCTATACCTGCCACAATGCCCACATGACAGCAAAAATTTCCTATTGGGAAAGGGGAGATGGTGATGAATGTGTATGTTGGAATGTAAATGCAGTGAATCCATGTGCATAATGCAAAGGCATTTACAATGCCCTGAAATATCTGTAGCCAATATATGTACTACTAGACATGTATTCTTGGGGGCGTGGCCTAGAGGTGAATGTGAGAGGACGTGTGTGACCGGAGCTCCTGCTGTACTCATCCGTTAAAGTACATATATCCCGTAAAACTCGGGGAAAATAGCTTCCCTAGGGGCTTACCAGAGTCTGGAGGTGGAGGAGCACGAATACCCGGTCATAATGACGCGCTCTAAGAAGCAGAAGTCGCCGCCAGCGAGTCCCGGGTCCCGCGCTCAAGATGGCGCCGAGGAGAAGGAAGGCCGCAATAGAGGCCTCCGGCAGGAAGTTGTGGAAAAGCTGGAGAGGTTCGCCCGCACGCCGAGAGCAGGGGGGGCGGCTGCACAGCAGCGAAAGTCGGCTGGAGATCAGGCAGCTGGAGGCTCATCATATGGATCCAGGTATTCTCCTTTGGCGGGGGACATGAGAAGTGAGGAGGAGGAGGAGGAGGAGGAGATGAGTGGCGCCATGCAGGATCAGCCAGGTGCTGGAGGGAAAAGTGGAGTAAGGAAGGAGGAACCCTCCCTAAAGGACATTTTGGCAGCGGTGAAGCAGAATTCTATGGTCCTTAACACCTTAGCAAATCAGATGGGTGGATTGAAGGAGGACATTTTGCTGCTCAGGAATGATTTGCAGAAAGTTGCGGAACGCACCACTGCCGTGGAAGGGAGAGTCTCAGACATGGAGGATGCGATTCCTCATATAAAGCAGGATGTACAGGCACATTCGCAGGCAGTGGCGACATTGATGGCTAAGACAGACGATATGGAAAATCGGCTGAGACGAAATAATGTGCGCCTGGTGGGGGTTCCGGAAAGAGTGGAGGGAACGAATCCGGATGACTTCTTCGAAAAGTGGCTGATAGACACATTTGGTAGAGAGGAATTGACCCCTTTATTTGCGGTGGAGAGAGCGCACAGGGTGCCGACCAGACCTGGCCCTCCCGGAAGGCCGCCGAGACCGGTGCTGATAAAGATTCTACATTATAAAGATAGAGACAAGATCCTGAGGAAAGCTAGAGAACGTCAAGACATCTCCTTTAATGGGGTGAAAGTGTCCTTTTTCCCGGATTTCTCTTTGGAAGTACAACGGAAAAGATCACAGTTTATGGATATAAAAAGACGACTAAGGGCATTACAAGTGCAATATTCGATGATGTATCCTGCCCGTTTGAGAGTGGTGGCGCTGGGAACAACTTCCTTTTTTGAGACACCGAGAGAAGCGGTTAGATGGTTGGATAGCCATGAAAGTCAGCTGAGACCGGCAGAGGGACGGCGTTGATCCGGAACAGACCGGTTGGCAAAAGGAGGCTGGGGATGCAGGACTGAACCAGGTGTCGTAGGAAAAATTGCAAGATTTGGCATTTGATTGGACTTGGAGTTGGAGGGCATGGTTGCGGGAACCGCGGAAGACCGGAAGAGGAGGAATGTGTTTATGGACATTGAGGGGTATTGATATGCTGAAGGGATGGTAGTTTATTTGTAAGAAAATGGCAGCGGGAGGGATGGTCAGTTAAGCGGGAAAAGCACATAACGAGTTATGGCATTGTTGAATGTATGGTGGGCGGAGTTGACCTGCCGATGTTTGTTATGGGTAATGGCAGATACGTTCTGTTGCCCCAACCCTTGGAAAGGGGTAGGTTTACGGGGGAGGTTGCAGGGGGGGGAGGGGAGGGTGCAGGGGAGGGAGGGAAAAAAGACCCAGCCGGTCGGATATGTAAAATTAAGAGAACAGGATAGGAGGAGCTGTGATATGTGGAGGGATGATGGGATCACTTAATTGTTTGTCCTGGAATGTACGGGGCCTGCGGGAAGCCAGAAAACGACAGGCGGTATTTGATTTTATTAGAAAACAGGAGTCGAGGGTGATAGGACTACAAGAGACACATATGACTAGGGATTCAGTTTCCATGATGCATAGGGCCTGGGTAGGCCATAGTTTTCATTCTTATCATACTACATATTCAAGGGGGGTGAGTCTTCTCATACATAGGGCAGTGCCATTTGTATGTCACGACTCCTTCCAGGATGGGGAGGGGCGGTATGTGGGGGTACACTGTACTATGTATCATTGGAACTGTGTGTTGGTGGTGTTGTATGTACCCCCTCCGTTTTCTAGTGGATGTATCAAGAAAGTGGTGGAGGAACTGGCTAGGTACCCGGAGGTGCCGTTACTAGTGATGGGGGATTTTAACGCAGTATTGAATACTAATATGGATAAATTTGGCATGACAGGGGGAGGTGTAACAGCTTTTGGCCATCTGGTTGCGGAAATGGGCTGGCGGGACATATGGAGGGATAAACATCCAAATAGCTTTCAGTATTCTTGTGCGTCTTCCACATATCAGTCGTTATCCAGGATAGACTTAATCTTGTGCTCACCGACAGCGGTACCATTTGTAGCTCAGATAGAATACTTGCAAAGAGCGTTATCGGATCATTCTCCTGTGTTAATGAAGGTAGAGACAGAGGAGAGGACAGGGCGGGGGCAAGGGTGCTGGAAACTTAATGCCTTTTGGCTAAAGCTGATAGACAATAAACAAATTTTAAACCTCATAAAGGAATACTTTCAGTTCAATTCAGGAACGGTACCGCAAGAGATACTGTGGGACGCGATGAAGGCGTGGCTGAGAGGGGTGTTCATCCAGCACATTTCAGCAGTAAAAACAAGGTCTAGACAATTAGGAGAAGCGCTGTTGGAAAGGGTAGAGGAGACAGAAAGGCTGCATATAATAGATAACACAACAGACACATTGAAGCATTGGGTGGAGGCGCAGCGGTTGTTAAAGCAACATCAGTTGGAGAGGGCAGATAACAAAAGGATGTTTTTAAAACGCCAATACTATGAGGAGGGGGAAACCACTGGACGGTTACTGGCAAGGATGGCGCAGGCTCAGAGGGAGAATAACTACGTACACACCATTAAAGGGGAGGGGGGGAAGTTGGAGACTGATACAGGACAGATTTTGAAAGTGTTTCAGCAGTTCTACTCGGATTTGTATGCCTCTAGGGCAGAGCACACACCTCAACAGCTGGAAGAGTATATAGGGGAGATAGAATTTCCTAGGTTGGGGGGGGAGGAGAGAGGGACATTGGAGGAGCCAATATCTCTGGAGGAAATACAGGCGGCTATAGGGATACTAGCCAGTGAAAAGGCGCCGGGGCCGGACGGTCTTCCGGTGGAAGTTTTTAAGGAATATGGGGAAGAGCTTGCGCCGCAGTTACTGGCCACTCTTTTGGATAGCTTCAATAGGGGGCGGCTTCCAGAAACAATGTATGAAGCGACTATAGTAGTTCTGCCTAAAGAGGGGAAGGATCCTCAACTCCCGGGCTCTTATAGACCAGTCTCACTGCTGACGGCGGATATTAAAATCATGGCGAAAGTATTGGCGCTTCGACTAGCTAAAGTAGTAGCTGGGGTGGTACACGGAGATCAGGCCGGTTTTATGCCATCCAAATCGACGGCGGTAAATCTGAGGAGGCTGTTTTTGAATCTACAAGTTATGCCGGATAATCGTGGGGGGAGAGCCATAATGTCCTTAGATGCGGCCAAAGCATTCGATTGTGTGGAGTGGAACTATTTGTGGTCAGTTCTGGGAAAAATGGGATTTGGCCCGAATTATATAAAATGGGTAAAATTGTTGTATGTAGCCCCGACAGCAAAGATAAGGGTGAATGGGGTGTTATCGGATCGGTTTGCGCTGGAGCGGGGAACGCGTCAGGGATGTCCATTGTCCCCATTGTTGTTTGCGTTGGCGGTGGAACCCTTGGCGTGTGCAGTGAGACAGCATGAACAAATTCAGGGGTTGAGATATGGGGGGGTGGAGGAAAGAATTGCATTATACGCAGATGATATGCTGCTATTCATGGCGGATACCGAACGCACATTACCGTTAGTGATGGCCCTAATTAAGCGGTTTGGGAAATACTCAGGACTACTCATTAATTGGTCAAAATCGGCCCTAATGCTCATGGACCCGGGGGAAGTTCAGAATGGGGAAGAGGAGGTGGAGATACCTGTGGTGAAGGAGTTTAAGTACTTGGGGGTGAGGGTGACGGCGAAAGTACAGGATTATATGTCCCTTAATGTAATGCCACTGTTAACAAAGATAAAAGCCAAAGTAGAGGCGTGGAATAAGTTGCCCCTATCGGCTCTGGGTAGGACAAATTTGATTAAAATGATCCTTATGCCCCAGGTGTTGTATGTACTACATAACTCACCGGTATGGATCCCCAAATATTGGTTCAGGAGATTGCATAACCTTTTTAGGGACCTAGTATGGAAAAAGGGGGTACCTAGGATTAAACTGGAGAAATTACAGCTGCCAAAGGAGGAGGGGGGCCTGGCTGTTCCCAATGCTTGGGTGTATTATTTAGCTGCCCAATGTCAGCATTTCTGGGGGTGGGAGCAGGAAGAGACATGGGGGTCCAGTGCGCGCATCCTATCATATCTGGGGGGGGGAGAACCCGCTGGCAGGACTGGAAGCGCACAGATATAAACAGATGGCGAGTACCAGACCCACTCTGCTTCTCATACATAAGGTGTGGTGGCAGTGCAAGCAATTGCTGGGGATAGGGGAGTGCACTAAATATACACCGCTTTGGAGAAATGCTTATTTGGGGGAATTGGGTAAATTGGAAGGGATGCAGGGGTGGGAGCAGCAAGGCATAATACGGTTGAATCAGTTGTATGAGGGAGACATACTCAAATCTTTTCAGCAAGTAAGGGAGGAGTTTCAACTGGACTCCCGCATGTTTTATCAGTACCTGCAGATTCGGCACGCAGTGCAAACACAAGCAGTCAGTGTGGACCTGACGATACATGCCGCGGGGGTGTTGGAGCATATTGCAAAGGCAGTAACGTCAAAAGGATTAATCTCATTGGTTTATCGCAGGTTGTTGGTGGAACATCTGGGAGATCCTATGGCACCAGTGAAAGCAGTATGGGAAAGAGATGTGGGGCCTATTACAACAGACCACTGGGAGGCGGTATTGGCAGCAACATGTACCTTGTCCATTAATATAGCACAAAGAAGATCGCAGTTGTTTCTGATACATAGGGTGTACAGGACCCCGTGGGTGCTGAAACAAATGGGATTAAGAGCGGATGCAAAATGCCCTAGGTGCCCGGAAGAAAAAGCAGACATCCTTCATATGTTCTGGACATGTGGGAAGCTGGGGAGTCTATGGACGGAAATATTGGAACTAGTGGGGAGAGTGTTTGAGGTACAGATCCCATGGGATCCTGTAGTAATGCTGCTAGGGTATGTTGGAGATTTGGGGGGAGATAGGATGTCAGGGTTGGCAATTGCTAAAATACTGTATCAAGTTCGGAAAGGAATTGCAAAGCACTGGCTAGATGCGGAGCCACCATCAAAACAAGAAATCATAGGGGCACTTAACTCACAGGTTCTGATGGAGTATAGGATATACTCCAAGAGGGGGTCCAGGGTCAAGTTCGATAAACAATGGGCTAGGTGGATTGATCAATCTGGGTATGCTTCTGTGGAGCTAATGACACTAAGGCAACAAGTGCAGGTATAGGGCCACTGAGGGGAGAGGATTGGAAAAGTGGTACTGAGAAGATCGGCTGGGGGGGATACAGGGGGGAGTTGGGGGGAAGGGAATGTTTGATTAAATGTAAAGAATTGGGTCTGTTAAAAATTGCTTGTACACTGTATGAGAACGTACAATGACCTGTAATAATGTGGAGTTTTGTTGAATAAACTTGAACTGATTAAAAAAAAAAAGACATGTATTCTTATATACTAAGAAGGTATTACCACACCTCTGAAAGTCCAGAGCTAGAAACTAGCCTGATAATTATCAGTAATTAATAATAATATTAATTACCAGTTCTCGGATTCCTCTATTGCCGCTGACTGGAGGATTCCATATCTTGCTTCTTTTCACTTTCAAATAGACACCTAGAAAAAAAAAAAGAGGTGTGATAATACGTTCCTTGTATATGCTATAGATGTATTGGATCAGTAAAGAGATGTTAGTGTGCCTAGTTTCTCATAAAACAAAAGTAATTTTAAAAGGGCAATTGAACCCTTTCTGGGATACCTTCTGATGAGCCAAACTAGAGATCCCACCTGAAGAATTCCTATCCAAGAATCTGCACCGTCCACCCCATTCTGACTAGAAGCCACAAGTAGCATAGAAATGTCTCTGACCACATTCCCTAATTTACTCACCAATCACATTCTCAAGAATATCCTACAAGAACAATTACTATCGAAAAAAAAACCTTTTGCAAACCACAACCAAAACACAACCTGACCAGGGAAATCCAACTCAAAATCATTTTATTATCAAAACTGTGTGAATTATTTCTATCACACCTACTTTACGTAATGATAATACTTTCAAGAGTAATTTTATCAACATTTATTAGCCCCACAAAAGACTGAAAACATACTTTTACCCAAAAGTATAAGTAACCATTTCTCACTTAATTTATGCCTCCTGGAACAAAAACCCTTTTGAGTAAAGTTATTTTTTCTTCTTTGCTCTCCTGAATTAAGAAGTCACGAAAGTCACAATGTTCCAATCACAGCACAATGCCCGTTTGAGAACAAAAATACCTAAAAAGCTGCAGTACCTGCCACAAAGTCCTCAGTGCCAACCACCTTTCCCCATGACAACCACAATGCCTTTAATGAACCCTATGCAAGCCACAATACCTGCTAGGCCAACCAAAATTCCCACATGACAACCAGAGTGCCCTCTATACCAGCCACAATACCCCAAAAAAAGCCACAATGCTCTTCAGGCCAGCCATAATGCCCCCATAACACCCACAAAGTACCTTATGCCATTTACTATGCCCCATGCCAGCCACCAGGTTCTTATAAGAGCCACTATGCCTTATGCCAGCCATATTGCCTCCTTTTAAGTCACAATCAACTCTCTTCCATGCAATAATCAATGCCCTTTAAGCCAGCCCCTATGCCCAAGCGGTATTTAAAAACTGGCAATATCCCTTTACGAGCCACTATGCTGCAATAAAAAGCAACAATGCGCTCACTTCCCCCTTTGCCAACTAGCACATGACAGACACAAATCCCCATGCTAGCCATGACCCCTGCCAGACACAATGCCCTCATGACCCCTGCTATGTCCCTTATCCCAGTTAAAATGCCCCCAATGTTAGCCACAATTTCATCCATGCCAGCCACAATGCTAACTAACCACAAAAACACCATGACAGTCAAAGTACCCCGTGGCAGACAACATGCTTATATGAAATCAGCAATATCCCATATCCAAACCAAAATGCCCCCATTACAGCTACAATGTCCCCAGTATCCTTTATACCTCTCACAATTCCCCTTATTTCAGACACATTGCCCTCAATGCCCTCTTAGCCAATCGCAATAAAACCATGACAACCACAATGGCCTCAGTGCCCCTATGACAACTATAATGCCCTATGACAGTCAAAAAAGTCATCTTGCCAGCCAAAATGACTCCATGAAATTTACTAAACCCCCATCTGCAATATTCCTTATCTCCTCAAAATGCCCTCATGACATCCACAATGTTCATAATCCCAGTCACAATACCCCATGAAACTCACAATAAAGCCCACATGAGAGCCACAGTGCCCATGACAGAAACTATTGCCCTACAATGGCCAAAATGCCCCAATTACAAGTACATTGCTCTCATTGCCCATTTTACCAGTCATAATGCCCACATAAATACCTCAATGCCCTCCATGCCAGCCCTAATACCTTCATAACTATTAAAATGCCCCCATGACAGCCACACTGAATTAGAATTCCTCAAAGACAACTGCAATAAGCTTAATGATCCTCTAATCAATCTCATTGCCCCATGAAGGCCATCATAGCCTTTATACCAGCTATAATGCTCCATGCCAGCAAAAACTCATATTTTCCAGTCACAATGCTGACCATAAGAGCCAATATGCCACCATGACATCCACAATATCTCTTATCTCAGCCACTATGTCCTTATTACAGCCACAATTAAATTCATGCCAGCCAGAATGCCCTCATCGCCACCTTTCCAAAAGGAAAGTCTCCATACCACCCACAATGCTCCTGTGCAATCTACAAAGCCAAAATGACAACAGCTATATCCATTTTCGCAGTCACAAATCCCCTATGCCAGCCACAATGTACTTTATTAAAGCAACAATGCTGTCAATGCACCTTATGCTCGCCACAATGCCTCTTTGACCAGCAAAAGCCTTTAATGCCCTTATGCCAGCCACATATCCCCACTATAACCAAAATGCCCTCACTTCCTCCTTTGCCAGTTACAATGACCTCCATGCCAGCCAGAATGCCCTTAATTTCCTTTTAGCCAACCACAATATCCCCAAGGCAACCACAAAGCCCTCATGCCAGCCATAATTCCACATTCCAGCCACAATGCCAGATACAATGTACTTAATCCCGGAAACAATACCCCTTATGCCAGCCAAATTGTCAAAACGACAACCATAAACCTCCAATGCCCGTATACCAACCATATTGCCTCCATGACAGCCAAAATGTCCTCACATCCCCTTTTCCGAGACACAATACCATCCATGCCAGTCACAATGCCCTCACTTCACCCTTGGCCAAAAACAATGACAACATGACAACCACAAAGCCCCCATGCCAGCCACAATAACACTCGATATGTCTGTTATTCCAGTCAAAATGCCGCCATAACAGCCAGTAACAATGCTGCCAATGCCCCTTATGCCAACCACAAGGACAGGACACACTGACAGCTACATATAATCAATGCCCATATGACAGACAAAATGCTCTCATTTGCCTAAAAACAAAGCCCTTCATGCCAGCTACAATGTACTCATTTCCTCTTTGTCAACCACAATGTCCACATGACAGTCACAAATCCCTATGCCAGCAATGATGGCACATGTCAGCCACAATGCCCTCCATGCCAGTCACAATGCCATTATTAGCCTATGCAAACTAGAATGGCCTTGTTCTAACCATAATGCCGCTAATTTAAGCCACAATGCCCACATGACACCCGCTATATGCCTTATTCCACCTGGAATGCTCCAACGCCAGCCAAAATGGCTCCCATTCAAGCAACAATGCCTAAATGCAAGCCATAATACTCCCATAAGAGCCACTTTGAACCCATTTTACCCACAATGTCCCTTATCCCGGCCACAATATCTCCATGACAGCCAAAATGTCCTCTATGCCAGGCAAAATGCCCTCATTTCTGCTTTTGCCAGTCATAATGCCCCATGACAGCCACAGTTACCTCATTTCTCTCAATGCCGGCCACAGGGCCCGCTATACCTGCCACAATGCCCACATGACAGCAAAAATTTCCTATTGGGAAAGGGGAGATGGTGATGAATGTGTATGTTGGAATGTAAATGCAGTGAATCCATGTGCATAATGCAAAGGCATTTACAATGCCCTGAAATATCTGTAGCCAATATATGTACTACTAGACATGTATTCTTATATACTAAGAAGGTATTACCACACCTCTGAAAGTCCAGAGCTAGAAACTAGCCTGATAATTATCAGTAATTAATAATAATATTAATTACCGGTTCTCTGATTCCTCTATTGCCGCTGATTGGAGGATTCCATATCTTGCTTCTTTTCACTTTCAAATAGACACCTAGAAAAAAAAAAAGGTGTGATAATACGTTCCTGGTATATGCTATAGATGTATTGGATCAGTAAAGAGATGTTAGTGTGCCTAGTTTCTCATAAAACAAAAGTAATTTTAAAAGGGCAATTGAACCCTTTCTGGGATACCTTCTGATGAGCCAAACTAGAGATCCCACCTGAAGAATTCCTATCCAAGAATCTGCACCGTCCACCCCATTCTGACTAGAAGCCACAAGTAGCATAGAAATGTCTCTGACCACATTCCCTAATTTACTCACCAATCACATTCTCAAGAATATCCTACAAGAACAATTACTATCGAAAAAAAAAACCTTTTGCAAACCACAACCAAAACACAACCTGACCAGGGAAATCCAACTCAAAATAATTTTATTATCAAAACTGTGTGAATTATTTCTATCACACCTACTTTACGTAATGATAATACTTTCAAGAGTAATTTTATCAACATTTATTAGCCCCACAAAAGACTGAAAACATACTTTTACCCAAAAGTATAAGTAACCATTTCTCACTTAATTTATGCCTCCTGGAACAAAAACCCTTTTGAGTAAAGTTATTTTTTCTTCTTTGCTCTCCTGAATTAAGAAGTCACGAAAGTCACAATGTTCCAATCACAGCACAATGCCCGTTTGAGAACAAAAATACCTAAAAAGCTGCAGTACCTGCCACAAAGTCCTCAGTGCCAACCACCTTTCCCCATGACAACCACAATGCCTTTAATGAACCCTATGCAAGCCACAATACCTGCTAGGCCAACCAAAATTCCCACATGACAACCAGAGTGCCCTCTATACCAGCCACAATACCCCAAAAAAAGCCACAATGCTCTTCAGGCCAGCCATAATGCCCCCATGACACCCACAAAGTACCTTATGCCATTTACTATGCCCCATGCCAGCCACCAGGTTCTTATAAGAGCCACTATGCCTTATGCCAGCCATATTGCCTCCTTTTAAGTCACAATCAACTCTCTTCCATGCAATAATCAATGCCCTTTAAGCCAGCCCCTATGCCCAAGCGGTATTTAAAAACTGGCAATATCCCTTTACGAGCCACTATACCGCAATAAAAAGCAACAATGCGCTCACTTCCCCCTTTGCCAACTAGCACATGACAGACACAAATCCCCATGCTAGCCATGACCCCTGCCAGACACAATGCCCTCATGACCCCTGCTATGTCCCTTATCCCAGTTAAAATGCCCCCAATGTTAGCCACAATTTCATCCATGCCAGCCACAATGCTAACTAACCACAATAACACCATGACAGTCAAAGTACCCCGTGGCAGACAACATGCTTATATGAAATCAGCAATATCCCATATCCAAACCAAAATGCCCCCATTACAGCTACAATGTCCCCAGTATCCTTTATACCTCTCACAATTCCCCTTATTTCAGACACATTGCCCTCAATGCCCTCTTAGCCAATCACAATAAAACCATGACAACCACAATGGCCTCAGTGCCCCTATGACAACTATAATGCCCTATGACAGTCAAAAAAGTCATCTTGCCAGCCAAAATTACTCCATGAAATTTACTAAACCCCCATCTGCAATATTCCTTATCTCCTCAAAATGCCCTCATGACATCCACAATGTTCATAATCCCAGTCACAATACCCCATGAAACTCACAATAAAGCCCACATGAGAGCCACAGTGCCCATGACAGAAACTATTGCCCTACAATGGCCAAAATGCCCCAATTACAAGTACAATGCTCTCATTGCCCATTTTACCAGTCATAATGCCCACATAAATACCTCAATGCCCTCCATGCCAGCCCTAATACCTTCATAACTATTAAAATGCCCCCATGACAGCCACACTGAATTAGAATTCCTCAAAGACAACTGCAATAAGCTTAATGATCCTCTAATCAGTCTCATTGCCCCATGAAGGCCATCATAGCCTTTATACCAGCTATAATGCTCCATGCCAGCAAAAACTCATATTTTCCAGTCACAATGCTGACCATAAGAGCCAATATGCCACCATGACATCCACAATATCTCTTATCTCAGCTACTATGTCCTTATTACAGCCACAATTAAATTCATGCCAGCCAGAATGCCCTCATCGCCACCTTTCCAAAAGGAAAGTCTCCATACCACCCACAATGCTCCTGTGCAATCTACAAAGCCAAAATGACAACAGCTATATCCATTTTCGCAGTCACAAATCCCCTATGCCAGCCACAATGTACTTTATTAAAGCAACAATGCTGTCAATGCACCTTATGCTCGCCACAATGCCTCTTTGACCAGCAAAAGCCTTTAATGCCCTTATGCCAGCCACAAATCCCCACTATAACCAAAATGCCCTCACTTCCTCCTTTGCCAGTTACAATGACCTCCATGCCAGCCAGAATGCCCTTAATTTCCTTTTAGCCAACCACAATATCCCCAAGGCAACCACAAAGCCCTCATGCCAGCCATAATTCCACATTCCAGCCACAATGCCAGATACAATGTACTTAATCCCGGAAACAATACCCCTTATGCCAGCCAAATTGTCAAAACGACAACCATAAACCTCCAATGCCCGTATACCAACCATATTGCCTCCATGACAGCCAAAATGTCCTCACATCCCCTTTTCCGAGACACAATACCATCCATGCCAGTCACAACGCCCTCACTTCACCCTTGGCCAAAAACAATGACAACATGACAACCACAAAGCCCCCATGCCAGCCACAATAACACCCGATATGTCTGTTATTCCAGTCAAAATGCCGCCATAACAGCCAGTAACAATGCTGCCAATGCCCCTTATGCCAGCCACAAGGACACACTGACAGCTACATATAATCAATGCCCATGACAGACAAAATGCTCTCATTTGCCTAAAAACAAAGCCCTTCATGCCAGCTACAATGTACTCATTTCCTCTTTGTCAACCACAATGTCCACATGACAGTCACAAATCCCTATGCCAGCAATGATGGCACATGTCAGCCACAATGCCCTCCATGCCAGTCACAATGCCATTATTAGCCTATGCAAACTAGAATGGCCTTGTTCTAACCATAATGCCGCTAACTTAAGCCACAATGCCCACATGACACCCGCTATATGCCTTATTCCACCTGGAATGCTCCAACGCCAGCCAAAATGGCTCCGATTCAAGCAACAATGCCTAAATGCAAGCCATAATACTCCCATAAGAGCCACTTTGAACAAATTTTACCCACAATGTCCCTTATCCCGGCCACAATATCTCCATGACAGCCAAAATGTCCTCTATGCCAGGCAAAATGCCATCATTTCTGCTTTTGCCAGTCATAATGCCCCATGACAGCCACAGTTACCTCATTTCTCTCAATGCCGGCCACAGGGCCCGCTATACCTGCCACAATGCCCACATGACAGCAAAAATTTCCTATTGGGAAAGGGGAGATGGTGATGAATGTGTATGTTGGAATGTAAATGCAGTGAATCCATGTGCATAATGCAAAGGCATTTACAATGCCCTGAAATATCTGTAGCCAATATATGTACTACTAGACATGTATTCTTATATACTAAGAAGGTATTACCACACCTCTGAAAGTCCAGAGCTAGAAACTAGCCTGATAATTATCAGTAATTAATAATAATATTAATTACCGGTTCTCTGATTCCTCTATTGCCGCTGATTGGAGGATTCCATATCTTGCTTCTTTTCACTTTCAAATAGACACCTAGAAAAAAAAAAAGGTGTGATAATACGTTCCTGGTATATGCTATAGATGTATTGGATCAGTAAAGAGATGTTAGTGTGCCTAGTTTCTCATAAAACAAAAGTAATTTTAAAAGGGCAATTGAACCCTTTCTGGGATACCTTCTGATGAGCCAAACTAGAGATCCCACCTGAAGAATTCCTATCCAAGAATCTGCACCGTCCACCCCATTCTGACTAGAAGCCACAAGTAGCATAGAAATGTCTCTGACCACATTCCCTAATTTACTCACCAATCACATTCTCAAGAATATCCTACAAGAACAATTACTATCGAAAAAAAAACCTTTTGCAAACCACAACCAAAACACAACCTGACCAGGGAAATCCAACTCAAAATCATTTTATTATCAAAACTGTGTGAATTATTTCTATCACACCTACTTTACGTAATGATAATACTTTCAAGAGTAATTTTATCAACATTTATTAGCCCCACAAAAGACTGAAAACATACTTTTACCCAAAAGTATAAGTAACCATTTCTCACTTAATTTATGCCTCCTGGAACAAAAACCCTTTTGAGTAAAGTTATTTTTTCTTCTTTGCTCTCCTGAATTAAGAAGTCACGAAAGTCACAATGTTCCAATCACAGCACAATGCCCGTTTGAGAACAAAAATACCTAAAAAGCTGCAGTACCTGCCACAAAGTCCTCAGTGCCAACCACCTTTCCCCATGACAACCACAATGCCTTTAATGAACCCTATGCAAGCCACAATACCTGCTAGGCCAACCAAAATTCCCACATGACAACCAGAGTGCCCTCTATACCAGCCACAATACCCCAAAAAAAGCCACAATGCTCTTCAGGCCAGCCATAATGCCCCCATAACACCCACAAAGTACCTTATGCCGTTTACTATGCCCCATGCCAGCCACCAGGTTCTTATAAGAGCCACTATGCCTTATGCCAGCCATATTGCCTCCTTTTAAGTCACAATCAACTCTCTTCCATGCAATAATCAATGCCCTTTAAGCCAGCCCCTATGCCCAAGCGGTATTTAAAAACTGGCAATATCCCTTTACGAGCCACTATGCTGCAATAAAAAGCAACAATGCGCTCACTTCCCCCTTTGCCAACTAGCACATGACAGACACAAATCCCCATGCTAGCCATGACCCCTGCCAGACACAATGCCCTCATGACCCCTGCTATGTCCCTTATCCCAGTTAAAATGCCCCCAATGTTAGCCACAATTTCATCCATGCCAGCCACAATGCTAACTAACCACAATAACACCATGACAGTCAAAGTACCCCGTGGCAGACAACATGCTTATATGAAATCAGCAATATCCCATATCCAAACCAAAATGCCCCCATTACAGCTACAATGTCCCCAGTATCCTTTATACCTCTCACAATTCCCCTTATTTCAGACACATTGCCCTCAATGCCCTCTTAGCCAATCGCAATAAAACCATGACAACCACAATGGCCTCAGTGCCCCTATGACAACTATAATGCCCTATGACAGTCAAAAAAGTCATCTTGCCAGCCAAAATGACTCCATGAAATTTACTAAACCCCCATCTGCAATATTCCTTATCTCCTCAAAATGCCCTCATGACATCCACAATGTTCATAATCCCAGTCACAATACCCCATGAAACTCACAATAAAGCCCACATGAGAGCCACAGTGCCCATGACAGAAACTATTGCCCTACAATGGCCAAAATGCCCCAATTACAAGTACAATGCTCTCATTGCCCATTTTACCAGTCATAATGCCCACATAAATACCTCAATGCCCTCCATGCCAGCCCTAATACCTTCATAACTATTAAAATGCCCCCATGACAGCCACACTGAATTAGAATTCCTCAAAGACAACTGCAATAAGCTTAATGATCCTCTAATCAGTCTCATTGCCCCATGAAGGCCATCATAGCCTTTATACCAGCTATAATGCTCCATGCCAGCAAAAACTCATATTTTCCAGTCACAATGCTGACCATAAGAGCCAATATGCCACCATGACATCCACAATATCTCTTATCTCAGCTACTATGTCCTTATTACAGCCACAATTAAATTCATGCCAGCCAGAATGCCCTCATCGCCACCTTTCCAAAAGGAAAGTCTCCATACCACCCACAATGCTCCTGTGCAATCTACAAAGCCAAAATGACAACAGCTATATCCATTTTCGCAGTCACAAATCCCCTATGCCAGCCACAATGTACTTTATTAAAGCAACAATGCTGTCAATGCACCTTATGCTCGCCACAATGCCTCTTTGACCAGCAAAAGCCTTTAATGCCCTTATGCCAGCCACAAATCCCCACTATAACCAAAATGCCCTCACTTCCTCCTTTGCCAGTTACAATGACCTCCATGCCAGCCAGAATGCCCTTAATTTCCTTTTAGCCAACCACAATATCCCCAAGGCAACCACAAAGCCCTCATGCCAGCCATAATTCCACATTCCAGCCACAATGCCAGATACAATGTACTTAATCCCGGAAACAATACCCCTTATGCCAGCCAAATTGTCAAAACGACAACCATAAACCTCCAATGCCCGTATACCAACCATATTGCCTCCATGACAGCCAAAATGTCCTCACATCCCCTTTTCCGAGACACAATACCATCCATGCCAGTCACAACGCCCTCACTTCACCCTTGGCCAAAAACAATGACAACATGACAACCACAAAGCCCCCATGCCAGCCACAATAACACCCGATATGTCTGTTATTCCAGTCAAAATGCCGCCATAACAGCCAGTAACAATGCTGCCAATGCCCCTTATGCCAACCACAAGGACACACTGACAGCTACATATAATCAATGCCCATATGACAGACAAAATGCTCTCATTTGCCTAAAAACAAAGCCCTTCATGCCAGCTACAATGTACTCATTTCCTCTTTGTCAACCACAATGTCCACATGACAGTCACAAATCCCTATGCCAGCAATGATGGCACATGTCAGCCACAATGCCCTCCATGCCAGTCACAATGCCATTATTAGCCTATGCAAACTAGAATGGCCTTGTTCTAACCATAATGCCGCTAATTTAAGCCACAATGCCCACATGACACCCGCTATATGCCTTATTCCACCTGGAATGCTCCAACGCCAGCCAAAATGGCTCCCATTCAAGCAACAATGCCTAAATGCAAGCCATAATACTCCCATAAGAGCCACTTTGAACCCATTTTACCCACAATGTCCCTTATCCCGGCCACAATATCTCCATGACAGCCAAAATGTCCTCTATGCCAGGCAAAATGCCCTCATTTCTGCTTTTGCCAGTCATAATGCCCCATGACAGCCACAGTTACCTCATTTCTCTCAATGCCGGCCACAGGGCCCGCTATACCTGCCACAATGCCCACATGACAGCAAAAATTTCCTATTGGGAAAGGGGAGATGGTGATGAATGTGTATGTTGGAATGTAAATGCAGTGAATCCATGTGCATAATGCAAAGGCATTTACAATGCCCTGAAATATCTGTAGCCAATATATGTACTACTAGACATGTATTCTTATATACTAAGAAGGTATTACCACACCTCTGAAAGTCCAGAGCTAGAAACTAGCCTGATAATTATCAGTAATTAATAATAATATTAATTACCGGTTCTCTGATTCCTCTATTGCCGCTGACTGGAGGATTCCATATCTTGCTTCTTTTCACTTTCAAATAGACACCTAGAAAAAAAAAAAAGGTGTGATAATACGTTCCTGGTATATGCTATAGATGTATTGGATCAGTAAAGAGATGTTAGTGTGCCTAGTTTCTCATAAAACAAAAGTAATTTTAAAAGGGCAATTGAACCCTTTCTGGGATACCTTCTGATGAGCCAAACTAGAGATCCCACCTGAAGAATTCCTATCCAAGAATCTGCACCGTCCACCCCATTCTGACTAGAAGCCACAAGTAGCATAGAAATGTCTCTGACCACATTCCCTAATTTACTCACCAATCACATTCTCAAGAATATCCTACAAGAACAATTACTATCGAAAAAAAAACCTTTTGCAAACCACAACCAAAACACAACCTGACCAGGGAAATCCAACTCAAAATCATTTTATTATCAAAACTGTGTGAATTATTTCTATCACACCTACTTTACGTAATGATAATACTTTCAAGAGTAATTTTATCAACATTTATTAGCCCCACAAAAGACTGAAAACATACTTTTACCCAAAAGTATAAGTAACCATTTCTCACTTAATTTATGCCTCCTGGAACAAAAACCCTTTTGAGTAAAGTTATTTTTTCTTCTTTGCTCTCCTGAATTAAGAAGTCACGAAAGTCACAATGTTCCAATCACAGCACAATGCCCGTTTGAGAACAAAAATACCTAAAAAGCTGCAGTACCTGCCACAAAGTCCTCAGTGCCAACCACCTTTCCCCATGACAACCACAATGCCTTTAATGAACCCTATGCAAGCCACAATACCTGCTAGGCCAACCAAAATTCCCACATGACAACCAGAGTGCCCTCTATACCAGCCACAATACCCCAAAAAAAGCCACAATGCTCTTCAGGCCAGCCATAATGCCCCCATAACACCCACAAAGTACCTTATGCCATTTACTATGCCCCATGCCAGCCACCAGGTTCTTATAAGAGCCACTATGCCTTATGCCAGCCATATTGCCTCCTTTTAAGTCACAATCAACTCTCTTCCATGCAATAATCAATGCCCTTTAAGCCAGCCCCTATGCCCAAGCGGTATTTAAAAACTGGCAATATCCCTTTACGAGCCACTATACCGCAATAAAAAGCAACAATGCGCTCACTTCCCCCTTTGCCAACTAGCACATGACAGACACAAATCCCCATGCTAGCCATGACCCCTGCCAGACACAATGCCCTCATGACCCCTGCTATGTCCCTTATCCCAGTTAAAATGCCCCCAATGTTAGCCACAATTTCATCCATGCCAGCCACAATGCTAACTAACCACAATAACACCATGACAGTCAAAGTACCCCGTGGCAGACAACATGCTTATATGAAATCAGCAATATCCCATATCCAAACCAAAATGCCCCCATTACAGCTACAATGTCCCCAGTATCCTTTATACCTCTCACAATTCCCCTTATTTCAGACACATTGCCCTCAATGCCCTCTTAGCCAATCACAATAAAACCATGACAACCACAATGGCCTCAGTGCCCCTATGACAACTATAATGCCCTATGACAGTCAAAAAAGTCATCTTGCCAGCCAAAATTACTCCATGAAATTTACTAAACCCCCATCTGCAATATTCCTTATCTCCTCAAAATGCCCTCATGACATCCACAATGTTCATAATCCCAGTCACAATACCCCATGAAACTCACAATAAAGCCCACATGAGAGCCACAGTGCCCATGACAGAAACTATTGCCCTACAATGGCCAAAATGCCCCAATTACAAGTACAATGCTCTCATTGCCCATTTTACCAGTCATAATGCCCACATAAATACCTCAATGCCCTCCATGCCAGCCCTAATACCTTCATAACTATTAAAATGCCCCCATGACAGCCACACTGAATTAGAATTCCTCAAAGACAACTGCAATAAGCTTAATGATCCTCTAATCAGTCTCATTGCCCCATGAAGGCCATCATAGCCTTTATACCAGCTATAATGCTCCATGCCAGCAAAAACTCATATTTTCCAGTCACAATGCTGACCATAAGAGCCAATATGCCACCATGACATCCACAATATCTCTTATCTCAGCTACTATGTCCTTATTACAGCCACAATTAAATTCATGCCAGCCAGAATGCCCTCATCGCCACCTTTCCAAAAGGAAAGTCTCCATACCACCCACAATGCTCCTGTGCAATCTACAAAGCCAAAATGACAACAGCTATATCCATTTTCGCAGTCACAAATCCCCTATGCCAGCCACAATGTACTTTATTAAAGCAACAATGCTGTCAATGCACCTTATGCTCGCCACAATGCCTCTTTGACCAGCAAAAGCCTTTAATGCCCTTATGCCAGCCACAAATCCCCACTATAACCAAAATGCCCTCACTTCCTCCTTTGCCAGTTACAATGACCTCCATGCCAGCCAGAATGCCCTTAATTTCCTTTTAGCCAACCACAATATCCCCAAGGCAACCACAAAGCCCTCATGCCAGCCATAATTCCACATTCCAGCCACAATGCCAGATACAATGTACTTAATCCCGGAAACAATACCCCTTATGCCAGCCAAATTGTCAAAACGACAACCATAAACCTCCAATGCCCGTATACCAACCATATTGCCTCCATGACAGCCAAAATGTCCTCACATCCCCTTTTCCGAGACACAATACCATCCATGCCAGTCACAACGCCCTCACTTCACCCTTGGCCAAAAACAATGACAACATGACAACCACAAAGCCCCCATGCCAGCCACAATAACACCCGATATGTCTGTTATTCCAGTCAAAATGCCGCCATAACAGCCAGTAACAATGCTGCCAATGCCCCTTATGCCAACCCACAAGGACACACTGACAGCTACATATAATCAAAGCCCATATGACAGACAAAATGCTCTCATTTGCCTAAAACAAAGCCCTTCATGCCAGCTACAATGTACTCATTTCCTCTTTGTCAACCACAATGTCCACATGACAGTCACAAATCCCTATGCCAGCAATGATGGCACATGTCAGCCACAATGCCCTCCATGCCAGTCACAATGCCATTATTAGCCTATGCAAACTAGAATGGCCTTGTTCTAACCATAATGCCGCTAATTTAAGCCACAATGCCCACATGACACCCGCTATATGCCTTATTCCACCTGGAATGCTCCAACGCCAGCCAAAATGGCTCCCATTCAAGCAACAATGCCTAAATGCAAGCCATAATACTCCCATAAGAGCCACTTTGAACCCATTTTACCCACAATGTCCCTTATCCCGGCCACAATATCTCCATGACAGCCAAAATGTCCTCTATGCCAGCCAAAATGCCCTCATTTCTGCTTTTGCCAGTCATAATGCCCCATGACAGCCACAGTTACCTCATTTCTCTCAATGCCGGCCACAGGGCCCTCTATACCTGCCACAATGCCCACATGACAGCAAAAATTTCCTATTGGGAAAGGGGAGATGGTGATGAATGTGTATGTTGGAATGTAAATGCAGTGAATCCATGTGCATAATGCAAAGGCATTTACAATGCCCTGAAATATCTGTAGCCAATATATGTACTACTAGACATGTATTCTTATATACTAAGAAGGTATTACCACACCTCTGAAAGTCCAGAGCTAGAAACTAGCCTGATAATTATCAGTAATTAATAATAATATTAATTACCAGTTCTCGGATTCCTCTATTGCCGCTGACTGGAGGATTCCATATCTTGCTTCTTTTCACTTTCAAATAGACACCTAGAAAAAAAAAAGAGGTGTGATAATACGTTCCTGGTATATGCTATAAGATGTATTGGATCAGTAAAGAGATGTTAGTGTGCCTAGTTTCTCATAAAACAAAAGTAATTTTAAAAGGGCAATTGAACCCTTTCTGGGATACCTTCTGATGAGCCAAACTAGAGATCCCACCTGAAGAATTCCTATCCAAGAATCTGCACCGTCCACCCCATCCTGACTAGAAGCCACAAGTAGCATAGAAATGTCTCTGACCACATTCCCTAATTTACTCACCAATCACATTCTCAAGAATATCCTACAAGAACAATTACTATCGAAAAAAAAAACCTTTTGCAAACCACAACCAAAACACAACCTGACCAGGGAAATCCAACTCAAAATCATTTTATTATCAAAACTGTGTGAATTATTTCTATCACACCTACTTTACGTAATGATAATACTTTCAAGAGTAATTTTATCAACATTTATTAGCCCCACAAAAGACTGAAAACATACTTTTACCCAAAAGTATAAGTAACCATTTCTCACTTAATTTATGCCTCCTGGAACAAAAACCCTTTTGAGTAAAGTTATTTTTTCTTCTTTGCTCTCCTGAATTAAGAAGTCACGAAAGTCACAATGTTCCAATCACAATCACAGCACAATGCCCGTTTGAGAACAAAAATACCTAAAAAGCTGCAGTACCTGCCACAAAGTCCTCAGTGCCAACCACCTTTCCCCATGACAACCACAATGCCTTTAATGAACCCTATGCAAGCCACAATACCTGCTAGGCCAACCAAAATTCCCACATGACAACCAGAGTGCCCTCTATACCAGCCACAATACCCCAAAAAAAGCCACAATGCTCTTCAGGCCAGCCATAATGCCCCCATAACACCCACAAAGTACCTTATGCCATTTACTATGCCCCATGCCAGCCACCAGGTTCTTATAAGAGCCACTATGCCTTATGCCAGCCATATTGCCTCCTTTTAAGTCACAATCAACTCTCTTCCATGCAATAATCAATGCCCTTTAAGCCAGCCCCTATGCCCAAGAGGTATTTAAATACTGGCAATATCCCTTTACGAGCCACTATGCTGCAATAAAAAGCAACAATGCGCTCACTTCCCCCTTTGCCAAGTAGCACATGACAGACACAAATCCCCATGCTAGCCATGACACCTGCCAGACACAATGCCCTCATGACCCCTGCTATGTCCCTTATCCCAGTTAAAATGCCCCCAATGTTAGCCACAATTTTATCCATGCCAGCCACAATGCTAACTAACCACAAAAACACCATGACAGTCAAAGTACCCCGTGGCAGACAACATGCTTATATGAAGTCAGCAATATCCCATATCCAAACCAAAATGCCCCCATTACAGCTACAATGTCCCCAGTATCCTTTATACCTCTCACAATTCCCCTTATTCCAGACACATTGCCCTCAATGCCCCCTTAGCCAATCGCAATAAAACCATGACAACCACAATGGCCTCAGTGCCCCTATGACAACTATAATGCCCTATGACAGTCAAAAAAGTCATCTTGCCAGCCAAAATGACTCCATGAAATTTACTAAACCCCCATCTGCAATATTCCTTATCTCCTCAAAATGCCCTCATGACATCCACAATGTTCATAATCCCTGTCACAATACCCCATGAAACTCACAATAAAGCCCACATGAGAGCCACAGTGCCCATGACAGAAACTATTGCCCTACAATGGCCAAAATGCCCCAATGACAAGTACAATGCTCTCATTGCCCATTTTACCAGTCACAATGCCCACATAAATACCTCAATGCCCTCCATGCCAGCCCTAATACCTTCATAACTATTAAAATGCCCCCATGACAGCCACACTGAATTATAATTCCTCAAAGACAACTGCAATAAGCTTAATGATCCTCTAATCAGTCTCATTGCCCCATGAAGGCCATCATAGCCTTTATACCAGCTATAATGCTTCATGCCAGCAAAAACTCATATTTTCCAGTCACAATGCTGACCATAAGAGCCAATATGCCACCATGACATCCACAATATCTCTTATCTCAGCCACTATGTCCTTATTACAGCCACAATTAAATTCATGCCAGCCAGAATGCCCTCATCGCCACCTTTCCAAAAGGAAAGTCTCCATACCACCCATAATGCTCCTGTGCAATCTACAAAGCCAAAATGACAACAGCTATATCCATTTTCGCAGTCACAAATCCCCCATACCAGCCACAATGTACTTTATTAAAGCAACAATGCTGTCAATGCACCTTATGCTCGCCACAATGTCTCTTTGACCAGCAAAAGCCTTTAATGCCCTTATGCCAGCCACGAATCCCCACTATAACCAAAATGCCCTCACTTCCTCCTTTGCCAGTTACAATGACCTCCATGCCAGCCAGAATGCCCTTAATTTCCTTTTAGCCAACCACAATATCCCCAAGGCAACCACAAAGCCCTCATGCCAGCCATAATTCCACATTCCAGCCACAATGCCATATACAATGTACTTAATCCCGAAAACAATACCCCTTATGCCAGCCAAATTGCCAAAACGACAACCATAAACCTTCAATGCCCGTATACCAACCATATTGCCTCCATGACAGCCAAAATGTCCTCACATCCCCTTTTCCGAGACACAATACCATCCATGCCAGTCACAACGCCCTCACTTCACCCTTGGCCAAAAACAATGACAACATGACAACCACAAAGCCCCCATGCCAGCCACAATAACACCCGATATGTCTGTTATTCCAGTCAAAATGCCGCCATAACAGCCAGTAACAATGCTGCCAATGCCCCTTATGCCAACCACAAGGACACACTGACAGCTACATATAATCAATGCCCATATGACAGACAAAATGCTCTCATTTGCCTAAAAACAAAGCCCTTCATGCCAGCTACAATGTACTCATTTCCTCTTTGTCAACCACAATGTCCACATGACAGTCACAAATCCCTATGCCAGCAATGATGGCACATGTCAGCCACAATGCCCTCCATGCCAGTCACAATGCCATTATTAGCCTATGCAAACTAGAATGGCCTTGTTCTAACCATAATGCCGCTAATTTAAGCCAGAATGCCCACATGACACCCGCTATATGCCTTATTCCACCTGGAATGCTCCAACGCCAGCCAAAATGGCTCCCATTCAAGCAACAATGCCTAAATGCAAGCCATAATACTCCCATAAGAGCCACTTTGAACCCATTTTACCCACAATGTCCCTTATCCCGGCCACAATATCTCCATGACAGCCAAAATGTCCTCTATGCCAGGCAAAATGCCCTCATTTCTGCTTTTGCCAGTCATAATGCCCCATGACAGCCACAGTTACCTCATTTCTCTCAATGCCGGCCACAGGGCCCGCTATACCTGCCACAATGCCCACATGACAGCAAAAATTTCCTATTGGGAAAGGGGAGATGGTGATGAATGTGTATGTTGGAATGTAAATGCAGTGAATCCATGTGCATAATGCAAAGGCATTTACAATGCCCTGAAATATCTGTAGCCAATATATGTACTACTAGACATGTATTCTTATATACTAAGAAGGTATTACCACACCTCTGAAAGTCCAGAGCTAGAAACTAGCCTGATAATTATCAGTAATTAATAATAATATTAATTACCGGTTCTCTGATTCCTCTATTGCCGCTGATTGGAGGATTCCATATCTTGCTTCTTTTCACTTTCAAATAGACACCTAGAAAAAAAAAAAGGTGTGATAATACGTTCCTGGTATATGCTATAGATGTATTGGATCAGTAAAGAGATGTTAGTGTGCCTAGTTTCTCATAAAACAAAAGTAATTTTAAAAGGGCAATTGAACCCTTTCTGGGATACCTTCTGATGAGCCAAACTAGAGATCCCACCTGAAGAATTCCTATCCAAGAATCTGCACCGTCCACCCCATTCTGACTAGAAGCCACAAGTAGCATAGAAATGTCTCTGACCACATTCCCTAATTTACTCACCAATCACATTCTCAAGAATATCCTACAAGAACAATTACTATCGAAAAAAAAACCTTTTGCAAACCACAACCAAAACACAACCTGACCAGGGAAATCCAACTCAAAATCATTTTATTATCAAAACTGTGTGAATTATTTCTATCACACCTACTTTACGTAATGATAATACTTTCAAGAGTAATTTTATCAACATTTATTAGCCCCACAAAAGACTGAAAACATACTTTTACCCAAAAGTATAAGTAACCATTTCTCACTTAATTTATGCCTCCTGGAACAAAAACCCTTTTGAGTAAAGTTATTTTTTCTTCTTTGCTCTCCTGAATTAAGAAGTCACGAAAGTCACAATGTTCCAATCACAGCACAATGCCCGTTTGAGAACAAAAATACCTAAAAAGCTGCAGTACCTGCCACAAAGTCCTCAGTGCCAACCACCTTTCCCCATGACAACCACAATGCCTTTAATGAACCCTATGCAAGCCACAATACCTGCTAGGCCAACCAAAATTCCCACATGACAACCAGAGTGCCCTCTATACCAGCCACAATACCCCAAAAAAAGCCACAATGCTCTTCAGGCCAGCCATAATGCCCCCATAACACCCACAAAGTACCTTATGCCATTTACTATGCCCCATGCCAGCCACCAGGTTCTTATAAGAGCCACTATGCCTTATGCCAGCCATATTGCCTCCTTTTAAGTCACAATCAACTCTCTTCCATGCAATAATCAATGCCCTTTAAGCCAGCCCCTATGCCCAAGCGGTATTTAAAAACTGGCAATATCCCTTTACGAGCCACTATACTGCAATAAAAAGCAACAATGCGCTCACTTCCCCCTTTGCCAACTAGCACATGACAGACACAAATCCCCATGCTAGCCATGACCCCTGCCAGACACAATGCCCTCATGACCCCTGCTATGTCCCTTATCCCAGTTAAAATGCCCCCAATGTTAGCCACAATTTCATCCATGCCAGCCACAATGCTAACTAACCACAATAACACCATGACAGTCAAAGTACCCCGTGGCAGACAACATGCTTATATGAAATCAGCAATATCCCATATCCAAACCAAAATGCCCCCATTACAGCTACAATGTCCCCAGTATCCTTTATACCTCTCACAATTCCCCTTATTTCAGACACATTGCCCTCAATGCCCTCTTAGCCAATCGCAATAAAACCATGACAACCACAATGGCCTCAGTGCCCCTATGACAACTATAATGCCCTATGACAGTCAAAAAAGTCATCTTGCCAGCCAAAATGACTCCATGAAATTTACTAAACCCCCATCTGCAATATTCCTTATCTCCTCAAAATGCCCTCATGACATCCACAATGTTCATAATCCCAGTCACAATACCCCATGAAACTCACAATAAAGCCCACATGAGAGCCACAGTGCCCATGACAGAAACTATTGCCCTACAATGGCCAAAATGCCCCAATTACAAGTACAATGCTCTCATTGCCCATTTTACCAGTCATAATGCCCACATAAATACCTCAATGCCCTCCATGCCAGCCCTAATACCTTCATAACTATTAAAATGCCCCCATGACAGCCACACTGAATTAGAATTCCTCAAAGACAACTGCAATAAGCTTAATGATCCTCTAATCAGTCTCATTGCCCCATGAAGGCCATCATAGCCTTTATACCAGCTATAATGCTCCATGCCAGCAAAAACTCATATTTTCCAGTCACAATGCTGACCATAAGAGCCAATATGCCACCATGACATCCACAATATCTCTTATCTCAGCTACTATGTCCTTATTACAGCCACAATTAAATTCATGCCAGCCAGAATGCCCTCATCGCCACCTTTCCAAAAGGAAAGTCTCCATACCACCCACAATGCTCCTGTGCAATCTACAAAGCCAAAATGACAACAGCTATATCCATTTTCGCAGTCACAAATCCCCTATGCCAGCCACAATGTACTTTATTAAAGCAACAATGCTGTCAATGCACCTTATGCTCGCCACAATGCCTCTTTGACCAGCAAAAGCCTTTAATGCCCTTATGCCAGCCACAAATCCCCACTATAACCAAAATGCCCTCACTTCCTCCTTTGCCAGTTACAATGACCTCCATGCCAGCCAGAATGCCCTTAATTTCCTTTTAGCCAACCACAATATCCCCAAGGCAACCACAAAGCCCTCATGCCAGCCATAATTCCACATTCCAGCCACAATGCCATATACAATGTACTTAATCCCGGAAACAATACCCCTTATGCCAGCCAAATTGCCAAAACGACAACCATAAACCTCCAATGCCCGTATACCAACCATATTGCCTCCATGACAGCCAAAATGTCCTCACATCCCCTTTTCCGAGACACAATACCATCCATGCCAGTCACAACGCCCTCACTTCACCCTTGGCCAAAAACAATGACAACATGACAACCACAAAGCCCCCATGCCAGCCACAATAACACCCGATATGTCTGTTATTCCAGTCAAAATGCCGCCATAACAGCCAGTAACAATGCTGCCAATGCCCCTTATGCCAACCACAAGGACACACTGACAGCTACATATAATCAATGCCCATATGACAGACAAAATGCTCTCATTTGCTTAAAAACAAAGCCCTTCATGCCAGCTACAATGTACTCATTTCCTCTTTGTCAACCACAATGTCCACATGACAGTCACAAATCCCTATGCCAGCAATGATGGCACATGTCAGCCACAATGCCCTCCATGCCAGTCACAATGCCATTATTAGCCTATGCAAACTAGAATGGCCTTGTTCTAACCATAATGCCGCTAATTTAAGCCAGAATGCCCACATGACACCCGCTATATGCCTTATTCCACCTGGAATGCTCCAACGCCAGCCAAAATGGCTCCCATTCAAGCAACAATGCCTAAATGCAAGCCATAATACTCCCATAAGAGCCACTTTGAACCCATTTTACCCACAATGTCCCTTATCCCGGCCACAATATCTCCATGACAGCCAAAATGTCCTCTATGCCAGGCAAAATGCCCTCATTTCTGCTTTTGCCAGTCATAATGCCCCATGACAGCCACAGTTACCTCATTTCTCTCAATGCCGGCCACAGGGCCCTCTATACCTGCCACAATGCCCACATGACAGCAAAAATTTCCTATTGGGAAAGGGGAGATGGTGATGAATGTGTATGTTGGAATGTAAATGCAGTGAATCCATGTGCATAATGCAAAGGCATTTACAATGCCCTGAAATATCTGTAGCCAATATATGTACTACTAGACATGTATTCTTATATACTAAGAAGGTATTACCACACCTCTGAAAGTCCAGAGCTAGAAACTAGCCTGATAATTATCAGTAATTAATAATAATATTAATTACCAGTTCTCGGATTCCTCTATTGCCGCTGACTGGAGGATTCCATATCTTGCTTCTTTTCACTTTCAAATAGACACCTAGAAAAAAAAAAGAGGTGTGATAATACGTTCCTTGTATATGCTATAGATGTATTGGATCAGTAAAGAGATGTTAGTGTGCCTAGTTTCTCATAAAACAAAAGTAATTTTAAAAGGGCAATTGAACCCTTTCTGGGATACCTTCTGATGAGCCAAACTAGAGATCCCACCTGAAGAATTCCTATCCAAGAATCTGCACCGTCCACCCCATCCTGACTATAAGCCACAAGTAGCATAGAAATGTCTCTGACCACATTCCCTAATTTACTCACCAATCACATTCTCAAGAATATCCTACAAGAACAATTACTATCGAAAAAAAAAACCTTTTGCAAACCACAACCAAAACACAACCTGACCAGGGAAATCCAACTCAAAATCATTTTATTATCAAAACTGTGTGAATTATTTCTATCACACCTACTTTACGTAATGATAATACTTTCAAGAGTAATTTTATCAACATTTATTAGCCCCACAAAAGACTGAAAACATACTTTTACCCAAAAGTATAAGTAACCATTTCTCACTTAATTTATGCCTCCTGGAACAAAAACCCTTTTGAGTAAAGTTATTTTTTCTTCTTTGCTCTCCTGAATTAAGAAGTCACGAAAGTCACAATGTTCCAATCACAGCACAATGCCCGTTTGAGAACAAAAATACCTAAAAAGCTGCAGTACCTGCCACAAAGTCCTCAGTGCCAACCACCTTTCCCCATGACAACCACAATGCCTTTAATGAACCCTATGCAAGCCACAATACCTGCTAGGCCAACCAAAATTCCCACATGACAACCAGAGTGCCCTCTATACCAGCCACAATACCCCAAAAAAAGCCACAATGCTCTTCAGGCTAGCCATAATGCCCCCATAACACCCACAAAGTACCTTATGCCATTTACTATGCCCCATGCCAGCCACCAGGTTCTTATAAGAGCCACTATGCCTTATGCCAGCCATATTGCCTCCTTTTAAGTCACAATCAACTCTCTTCCATGCAATAATCAATGCCCTTTAAGCCAGCCCCTATGCCCAAGCGGTATTTAAAAACTGGCAGTATCCCTTTACGAGCCACTATGCTGCAATAAAAAGCAACAATGCGCTCACTTCCCCCTTTGCCAACTAGCACATGACAGATACAAATCCCCATGCTAGCCATGACACCTGCCAGACACAATGCCCTCATGACCCCTGCTATGTCCCTTATCCCAGTTAAAATGCCCCCAATGTTAGCCACAATTTCATCCATGCCAGCCACAATGCTAACTAACCACACAAACACCATGACAGTCAAAGTACCCCGTGGCAGACAACATGCTTATATGAAGTCAGCAATATCCCATATCCAAACCAAAATGCCCCCATTACAGCTACAATGTCCCCAGTATCCTTTATAACTCTCACAATTCCCCTTATTCCAGACACATTGCCCTCAATGCCCCCTTAGCCAACCGCAATAAAAGCATGACAACCACAATGGCCTCAGTGCCCCTATGACAACTATAATGCCCTATGACAGTCAAAAAAGTCATCTTGCCAGCCACAATGACTCCATGAAATTTACTAAACCCTCATCTGCAATATTCCTTATCTCCTCAAAATGCCCTCATGACATCCACAATGTTCATAATCCCAGTCACAATACCCCATGAAACTCACAATAAAGCCCACATGAGAGCCACAGTGCCCATGACAGAAACTATTGCCCTACAATGGCCAAAATGCCCCAATGACAAGTACAATGCTCTCATTGCCCATTTTACCAGTCACAATGCCCACATAAATACCTCAATGCCCTCCATGCCAGCCCTAATACCTTCATAACTATTAAAATGCCCCCATGACAGCCACACTGAATTAGAATTCCTCAAAGACAACTGCAATAAGCTTAATGATCCTCTAATCAGTCTCATTGCCCCATGAAGGCCATCATAGCCTTTATACCAGCTATAATGCTCCATGCCAGCAAAAACTCATATTTTCCAGTCACAATGCTGACCATAAGAGCCAATATGCCACCATGACATCCACAATATCTCTTATCTCAGCCACTATGTCCTTATTACAGCCACAATTAAATTCATGCCAGCCAGAATGCCCTCATCGCCACCTTTCCAAAAGGAAAGTCTCCATACCACCCACAATGCTCCTGTGCAATCTACAAAGCCAAAATGACAACAGCTATATCCATTTTCGCAGTCACAAATCCCCCATGCCAGCCACAATGTACTTTATTAAAGCAACAATGCTGTCAATGCACCTTATGCTCGCCACAATGCCTCTTTGACCAGCAAAAGCCTTTAATGCCCTTATGCCAGCCACGAATCCCCACTATAACCAAAATGCCCTCACTTCCTCCTTTGCCAGTTACAATGACCTCCATGCCAGCCAGAATGCCCTTAATTTCCTTTTAGCCAACCACAATATCCCCAAGGCAACCACAAAGCCCTCATGCCAGCCATAATTCCACATTCCAGCCACAATGCCATATACAATGTACTTAATCCCGGAAACAATACCCCTTATGCCAGCCAAATTGCCAAAACGACAACCATAAACCTCCAATGCCCGTATACCAACCATATTGCCTCCATGACAGCCAAAATGTCCTCACATCCCCTTTTCCGAGACACAATACCATCCATGCCAGTCACAACGCCCTCACTTCACCCTTGGCCAAAAACAATGACAACATGACAACCACAAAGCCCCCATGCCAGCCACAATAACACCCGATATGTCTGTTATTCCAGTCAAAATGCCGCCATAACAGCCAGTAACAATGCTGCCAATGCCCCTTATGCCAACCACAAGGACACACTGACAGCTACATATAATCAATGCCCATATGACAGACAAAATGCTCTCATTTGCTTAAAAACAAAGCCCTTCATGCCAGCTACAATGTACTCATTTCCTCTTTGTCAACCACAATGTCCACATGACAGTCACAAATCCCTATGCCAGCAATGATGGCACATGTCAGCCACAATGCCCTCCATGCCAGTCACAATGCCATTATTAGCCTATGCAAACTAGAATGGCCTTGTTCTAACCATAATGCCGCTAATTTAAGCCACAATGCCCACATGACACCCGCTATATGCCTTATTCCACCTGGAATGCTCCAACGCCAGCCAAAATGGCTCCCATTCAAGCAACAATGCCTAAATGCAAGCCATAATACTCCCATAAGAGCCACTTTGAACCCATTTTACCCACAATGTCCCTTATCCCGGCCACAATATCTCCATGACAGCCAAAATGTCCTCTATGCCAGGCAAAATGCCCTCATTTCTGCTTTTGCCAGTCATAATGCCCCATGACAGCCACAGTTACCTCATTTCTCTCAATGCCGGCCACAGGGCCCTCTATACCTGCCACAATGCCCACATGACAGCAAAAATTTCCTATTGGGAAAGGGGAGATGGTGATGAATGTGTATGTTGGAATGTAAATGCAGTGAATCCATGTGCATAATGCAAAGGCATTTACAATGCCCTGAAATATCTGTAGCCAATATATGTACTACTAGACATGTATTCTTGGGGGCGTGGCCTAGAGGTGAATGTGAGAGGACGTGTGTGACCGGAGCTCCTGCTGTACTCATCCGTTAAAGTACATATATCCCGTAAAACTCGGGGAAAATAGCTTCCCTAGGGGCTTACCAGAGTCTGGAGGTGGAGGAGCACGAATACCCGGTCATAATGACGCGCTCTAAGAAGCAGAAGTCGCCGCCAGCGAGTCCCGGGTCCCGCGCTCAAGATGGCGCCGAGGAGAAGGAAGGCCGCAATAGAGGCCTCCGGCAGGAAGTTGTGGAAAAGCTGGAGAGGTTCGCCCGCACGCCGAGAGCAGGGGGGGCGGCTGCACAGCAGCGAAAGTCGGCTGGAGATCAGGCAGCTGGAGGCTCATCATATGGATCCAGGTATTCTCCTTTGGCGGGGGACATGAGAAGTGAGGAGGAGGAGGAGGAGGAGGAGATGAGTGGCGCCATGCAGGATCAGCCAGGTGCTGGAGGGAAAAGTGGAGTAAGGAAGGAGGAACCCTCCCTAAAGGACATTTTGGCAGCGGTGAAGCAGAATTCTATGGTCCTTAACACCTTAGCAAATCAGATGGGTGGATTGAAGGAGGACATTTTGCTGCTCAGGAATGATTTGCAGAAAGTTGCGGAACGCACCACTGCCGTGGAAGGGAGAGTCTCAGACATGGAGGATGCGATTCCTCATATAAAGCAGGATGTACAGGCACATTCGCAGGCAGTGGCGACATTGATGGCTAAGACAGACGATATGGAAAATCGGCTGAGACGAAATAATGTGCGCCTGGTGGGGGTTCCGGAAAGAGTGGAGGGAACGAATCCGGATGACTTCTTCGAAAAGTGGCTGATAGACACATTTGGTAGAGAGGAATTGACCCCTTTATTTGCGGTGGAGAGAGCGCACAGGGTGCCGACCAGACCTGGCCCTCCCGGAAGGCCGCCGAGACCGGTGCTGATAAAGATTCTACATTATAAAGATAGAGACAAGATCCTGAGGAAAGCTAGAGAACGTCAAGACATCTCCTTTAATGGGGTGAAAGTGTCCTTTTTCCCGGATTTCTCTTTGGAAGTACAACGGAAAAGATCACAGTTTATGGATATAAAAAGACGACTAAGGGCATTACAAGTGCAATATTCGATGATGTATCCTGCCCGTTTGAGAGTGGTGGCGCTGGGAACAACTTCCTTTTTTGAGACACCGAGAGAAGCGGTTAGATGGTTGGATAGCCATGAAAGTCAGCTGAGACCGGCAGAGGGACGGCGTTGATCCGGAACAGACCGGTTGGCAAAAGGAGGCTGGGGATGCAGGACTGAACCAGGTGTCGTAGGAAAAATTGCAAGATTTGGCATTTGATTGGACTTGGAGTTGGAGGGCATGGTTGCGGGAACCGCGGAAGACCGGAAGAGGAGGAATGTGTTTATGGACATTGAGGGGTATTGATATGCTGAAGGGATGGTAGTTTATTTGTAAGAAAATGGCAGCGGGAGGGATGGTCAGTTAAGCGGGAAAAGCACATAACGAGTTATGGCATTGTTGAATGTATGGTGGGCGGAGTTGACCTGCCGATGTTTGTTATGGGTAATGGCAGATACGTTCTGTTGCCCCAACCCTTGGAAAGGGGTAGGTTTACGGGGGAGGTTGCAGGGGGGGGAGGGGAGGGTGCAGGGGAGGGAGGGAAAAAAGACCCAGCCGGTCGGATATGTAAAATTAAGAGAACAGGATAGGAGGAGCTGTGATATGTGGAGGGATGATGGGATCACTTAATTGTTTGTCCTGGAATGTACGGGGCCTGCGGGAAGCCAGAAAACGACAGGCGGTATTTGATTTTATTAGAAAACAGGAGTCGAGGGTGATAGGACTACAAGAGACACATATGACTAGGGATTCAGTTTCCATGATGCATAGGGCCTGGGTAGGCCATAGTTTTCATTCTTATCATACTACATATTCAAGGGGGGTGAGTCTTCTCATACATAGGGCAGTGCCATTTGTATGTCACGACTCCTTCCAGGATGGGGAGGGGCGGTATGTGGGGGTACACTGTACTATGTATCATTGGAACTGTGTGTTGGTGGTGTTGTATGTACCCCCTCCGTTTTCTAGTGGATGTATCAAGAAAGTGGTGGAGGAACTGGCTAGGTACCCGGAGGTGCCGTTACTAGTGATGGGGGATTTTAACGCAGTATTGAATACTAATATGGATAAATTTGGCATGACAGGGGGAGGTGTAACAGCTTTTGGCCATCTGGTTGCGGAAATGGGCTGGCGGGACATATGGAGGGATAAACATCCAAATAGCTTTCAGTATTCTTGTGCGTCTTCCACATATCAGTCGTTATCCAGGATAGACTTAATCTTGTGCTCACCGACAGCGGTACCATTTGTAGCTCAGATAGAATACTTGCAAAGAGCGTTATCGGATCATTCTCCTGTGTTAATGAAGGTAGAGACGGAGGAGAGGACAGGGCGGGGGCAAGGGTGCTGGAAACTTAATGCCTTTTGGCTAAAGCTGATAGACAATAAACAAATTTTAAACCTCATAAAGGAATACTTTCAGTTAAATTCAGGAACGGTACCGCAAGAGATACTGTGGGACGCGATGAAGGCGTGGCTGAGAGGGGTGTTCATCCAGCACATTTCAGCAGTAAAAACAAGGTCTAGACAATTAGGAGAAGCGCTGTTGGAAAGGGTAGAGGAGACAGAAAGGCTGCATATAATAGATAACACAACAGACACATTGAAGCATTGGGTGGAGGCGCAGCGGTTGTTAAAGCAACATCAGTTGGAGAGGGCAGATAACAAAAGGATGTTTTTAAAACGCCAATACTATGAGGAGGGGGAAACCACTGGACGGTTACTGGCAAGGATGGCGCAGGCTCAGAGGGAGAATAACTACGTACACACCATTAAAGGGGAGGGGGGGAAGTTGGAGACTGATACAGGACAGATTTTGAAAGTGTTTCAGCAGTTCTACTCGGATTTGTATGCCTCTAGGGCAGAGCACACACCTCAACAGCTGGAAGAGTATATAGGGGAGATAGAATTTCCTAGGTTGGGGGGGGAGGAGAGAGGGACATTGGAGGAGCCAATATCTCTGGAGGAAATACAGGCGGCTATAGGGATACTAGCCAGTGAAAAGGCGCCGGGGCCGGACGGTCTTCCGGTGGAAGTTTTTAAGGAATATGGGGAAGAGCTTGCGCCGCAGTTACTGGCCACTCTTTTGGATAGCTTCAATAGGGGGCGGCTTCCAGAAACAATGTATGAAGCGACTATAGTAGTTCTGCCTAAAGAGGGGAAGGATCCTCAACTCCCGGGCTCTTATAGACCAGTCTCACTGCTGACGGCGGATATTAAAATCATGGCGAAAGTATTGGCGCTTCGACTAGCTAAAGTAGTAGCTGGGGTGGTACACGGAGATCAGGCCGGTTTTATGCCATCCAAATCGACGGCGGTAAATCTGAGGAGGCTGTTTTTGAATCTACAAGTTATGCCGGATAATCGTGGGGGGAGAGCCATAATGTCCTTAGATGCGGCCAAAGCATTCGATTGTGTGGAGTGGAACTATTTGTGGTCAGTTCTGGGAAAAATGGGATTTGGCCCGAATTATATAAAATGGGTAAAATTGTTGTATGTAGCCCCGACAGCAAAGATAAGGGTGAATGGGGTGTTATCGGATCGGTTTGCGCTGGAGCGGGGAACGCGTCAGGGATGTCCATTGTCCCCATTGTTGTTTGCGTTGGCGGTGGAACCCTTGGCGTGTGCAGTGAGACAGCATGAACAAATTCAGGGGTTGAGATATGGGGGGGTGGAGGAAAGAATTGCATTATACGCAGATGATATGCTGCTATTCATGGCGGATACCGAACGCACATTACCGTTAGTGATGGCCCTAATTAAGCGGTTTGGGAAATACTCAGGACTACTCATTAATTGGTCAAAATCGGCCCTAATGCTCATGGACCCGGGGGAAGTTCAGAATGGGGAAGAGGAGGTGGAGATACCTGTGGTGAAGGAGTTTAAGTACTTGGGGGTGAGGGTGACGGCGAAAGTACAGGATTATATGTCCCTTAATGTAATGCCACTGTTAACAAAGATAAAAGCCAAAGTAGAGGCGTGGAATAAGTTGCCCCTATCGGCTCTGGGTAGGACAAATTTGATTAAAATGATCCTTATGCCCCAGGTGTTGTATGTACTACATAACTCACCGGTATGGATCCCCAAATATTGGTTCAGGAGATTGCATAACCTTTTTAGGGACCTAGTATGGAAAAAGGGGGTACCTAGGATTAAACTGGAGAAATTACAGCTGCCAAAGGAGGAGGGGGGCCTGGCTGTTCCCAATGCTTGGGTGTATTATTTAGCTGCCCAATGTCAGCATTTCTGGGGGTGGGAGCAGGAAGAGACATGGGGGTCCAGTGCGCGCATCCTATCATATCTGGGGGGGGGAGAACCCGCTGGCAGGACTGGAAGCGCACAGATATAAACAGATGGCGAGTACCAGACCCACTCTGCTTCTCATACATAAGGTGTGGTGGCAGTGCAAGCAATTGCTGGGGATAGGGGAGTGCACTAAATATACACCGCTTTGGAGAAATGCTTATTTGGGGGAATTGGGTAAATTGGAAGGGATGCAGGGGTGGGAGCAGCAAGGCATAATACGGTTGAATCAGTTGTATGAGGGAGACATACTCAAATCTTTTCAGCAAGTAAGGGAGGAGTTTCAACTGGACTCCCGCATGTTTTATCAGTACCTGCAGATTCGGCACGCAGTGCAAACACAAGCAGTCAGTGTGGACCTGACGATACATGCCGCGGGGGTGTTGGAGCATATTGCAAAGGCAGTAACGTCAAAAGGATTAATCTCATTGGTTTATCGCAGGTTGTTGGTGGAACATCTGGGAGATCCTATGGCACCAGTGAAAGCAGTATGGGAAAGAGATGTGGGGCCTATTACAACAGACCACTGGGAGGCGGTATTGGCAGCAACATGTACCTTGTCCATTAATATAGCACAAAGAAGATCGCAGTTGTTTCTGATACATAGGGTGTACAGGACCCCGTGGGTGCTGAAACAAATGGGATTAAGAGCGGATGCAAAATGCCCTAGGTGCCCGGAAGAAAAAGCAGACATCCTTCATATGTTCTGGACATGTGGGAAGCTGGGGAGTCTATGGACGGAAATATTGGAACTAGTGGGGAGAGTGTTTGAGGTACAGATCCCATGGGATCCTGTAGTAATGCTGCTAGGGTATGTTGGAGATTTGGGGGGAGATAGGATGTCAGGGTTGGCAATTGCTAAAATACTGTATCAAGTTCGGAAAGGAATTGCAAAGCACTGGCTAGATGCGGAGCCACCATCAAAACAAGAAATCATAGGGGCACTTAACTCACAGGTTCTGATGGAGTATAGGATATACTCCAAGAGGGGGTCCAGGGTCAAGTTCGATAAACAATGGGCTAGGTGGATTGATCAATCTGGGTATGCTTCTGTGGAGCTAATGACACTAAGGCAACAAGTGCAGGTATAGGGCCACTGAGGGGAGAGGATTGGAAAAGTGGTACTGAGAAGATCGGCTGGGGGGGATACAGGGGGGAGTTGGGGGGAAGGGAATGTTTGATTAAATGTAAAGAATTGGGTCTGTTAAAAATTGCTTGTACACTGTATGAGAACGTACAATGACCTGTAATAATGTGGAGTTTTGTTGAATAAACTTGAACTGATTAAAAAAAAAAAGACATGTATTCTTATATACTAAGAAGGTATTACCACACCTCTGAAAGTCCAGAGCTAGAAACTAGCCTGATAATTATCAGTAATTAATAATAATATTAATTACCAGTTCTCGGATTCCTCTATTGCCGCTGACTGGAGGATTCCATATCTTGCTTCTTTTCACTTTCAAATAGACACCTAGAAAAAAAAAAAGAGGTGTGATAATACGTTCCTTGTATATGCTATAGATGTATTGGATCAGTAAAGAGATGTTAGTGTGCCTAGTTTCTCATAAAACAAAAGTAATTTTAAAAGGGCAATTGAACCCTTTCTGGGATACCTTCTGATGAGCCAAACTAGAGATCCCACCTGAAGAATTCCTATCCAAGAATCTGCACCGTCCACCCCATTCTGACTAGAAGCCACAAGTAGCATAGAAATGTCTCTGACCACATTCCCTAATTTACTCACCAATCACATTCTCAAGAATATCCTACAAGAACAATTACTATCGAAAAAAAAACCTTTTGCAAACCACAACCAAAACACAACCTGACCAGGGAAATCCAACTCAAAATCATTTTATTATCAAAACTGTGTGAATTATTTCTATCACACCTACTTTACGTAATGATAATACTTTCAAGAGTAATTTTATCAACATTTATTAGCCCCACAAAAGACTGAAAACATACTTTTACCCAAAAGTATAAGTAACCATTTCTCACTTAATTTATGCCTCCTGGAACAAAAACCCTTTTGAGTAAAGTTATTTTTTCTTCTTTGCTCTCCTGAATTAAGAAGTCACAAAAGTCACAATGTTCCAATCACAGCACAATGCCCGTTTGAGAACAAAAATACCTAAAAAGCTGCAGTACCTGCCACAAAGTCCTCAGTGCCAACCACCTTTCCCCATGACAACCACAATGCCTTTAATGAACCCTATGCAAGCCACAATACCTGCTAGGCCAACCAAAATTCCCACATGACAACCAGAGTGCCCTCTATACCAGCCACAATACCCCAAAAAAAGCCACAATGCTCTTCAGGCCAGCCATAATGCCCCCATAACACCCACAAAGTACCTTATGCCATTTACTATGCCCCATGCCAGCCACCAGGTTCTTATAAGAGCCACTATGCCTTATGCCAGCCATATTGCCTCCTTTTAAGTCACAATCAACTCTCTTCCATGCAATAATCAATGCCCTTTAAGCCAGCCCCTATGCCCAAGCGGTATTTAAAAACTGGCAATATCCCTTTACGAGCCACTATGCTGCAATAAAAAGCAACAATGCGCTCACTTCCCCCTTTGCCAACTAGCACATGACAGACACAAATCCCCATGCTAGCCATGACCCCTGCCAGACACAATGCCCTCATGACCCCTGCTATGTCCCTTATCCCAGTTAAAATGCCCCCAATGTTAGCCACAATTTCATCCATGCCAGCCACAATGCTAACTAACCACAAAAACACCATGACAGTCAAAGTACCCCGTGGCAGACAACATGCTTATATGAAATCAGCAATATCCCATATCCAAACCAAAATGCCCCCATTACAGCTACAATGTCCCCAGTATCCTTTATACCTCTCACAATTCCCCTTATTTCAGACACATTGCCCTCAATGCCCTCTTAGCCAATCGCAATAAAACCATGACAACCACAATGGCCTCAGTGCCCCTATGACAACTATAATGCCCTATGACAGTCAAAAAAGTCATCTTGCCAGCCAAAATGACTCCATGAAATTTACTAAACCCCCATCTGCAATATTCCTTATCTCCTCAAAATGCCCTCATGACATCCACAATGTTCATAATCCCAGTCACAATACCCCATGAAACTCACAATAAAGCCCACATGAGAGCCACAGTGCCCATGACAGAAACTATTGCCCTACAATGGCCAAAATGCCCCAATTACAAGTACATTGCTCTCATTGCCCATTTTACCAGTCATAATGCCCACATAAATACCTCAATGCCCTCCATGCCAGCCCTAATACCTTCATAACTATTAAAATGCCCCCATGACAGCCACACTGAATTAGAATTCCTCAAAGACAACTGCAATAAGCTTAATGATCCTCTAATCAATCTCATTGCCCCATGAAGGCCATCATAGCCTTTATACCAGCTATAATGCTCCATGCCAGCAAAAACTCATATTTTCCAGTCACAATGCTGACCATAAGAGCCAATATGCCACCATGACATCCACAATATCTCTTATCTCAGCCACTATGTCCTTATTACAGCCACAATTAAATTCATGCCAGCCAGAATGCCCTCATCGCCACCTTTCCAAAAGGAAAGTCTCCATACCACCCACAATGCTCCTGTGCAATCTACAAAGCCAAAATGACAACAGCTATATCCATTTTCGCAGTCACAAATCCCCTATGCCAGCCACAATGTACTTTATTAAAGCAACAATGCTGTCAATGCACCTTATGCTCGCCACAATGCCTCTTTGACCAGCAAAAGCCTTTAATGCCCTTATGCCAGCCACATATCCCCACTATAACCAAAATGCCCTCACTTCCTCCTTTGCCAGTTACAATGACCTCCATGCCAGCCAGAATGCCCTTAATTTCCTTTTAGCCAACCACAATATCCCCAAGGCAACCACAAAGCCCTCATGCCAGCCATAATTCCACATTCCAGCCACAATGCCAGATACAATGTACTTAATCCCGGAAACAATACCCCTTATGCCAGCCAAATTGTCAAAACGACAACCATAAACCTCCAATGCCCGTATACCAACCATATTGCCTCCATGACAGCCAAAATGTCCTCACATCCCCTTTTCCGAGACACAATACCATCCATGCCAGTCACAATGCCCTCACTTCACCCTTGGCCAAAAACAATGACAACATGACAACCACAAAGCCCCCATGCCAGCCACAATAACACTCGATATGTCTGTTATTCCAGTCAAAATGCCGCCATAACAGCCAGTAACAATGCTGCCAATGCCCCTTATGCCAACCACAAGGACAGGACACACTGACAGCTACATATAATCAATGCCCATATGACAGACAAAATGCTCTCATTTGCCTAAAAACAAAGCCCTTCATGCCAGCTACAATGTACTCATTTCCTCTTTGTCAACCACAATGTCCACATGACAGTCACAAATCCCTATGCCAGCAATGATGGCACATGTCAGCCACAATGCCCTCCATGCCAGTCACAATGCCATTATTAGCCTATGCAAACTAGAATGGCCTTGTTCTAACCATAATGCCGCTAATTTAAGCCACAATGCCCACATGACACCCGCTATATGCCTTATTCCACCTGGAATGCTCCAACGCCAGCCAAAATGGCTCCCATTCAAGCAACAATGCCTAAATGCAAGCCATAATACTCCCATAAGAGCCACTTTGAACCCATTTTACCCACAATGTCCCTTATCCCGGCCACAATATCTCCATGACAGCCAAAATGTCCTCTATGCCAGGCAAAATGCCCTCATTTCTGCTTTTGCCAGTCATAATGCCCCATGACAGCCACAGTTACCTCATTTCTCTCAATGCCGGCCACAGGGCCCGCTATACCTGCCACAATGCCCACATGACAGCAAAAATTTCCTATTGGGAAAGGGGAGATGGTGATGAATGTGTATGTTGGAATGTAAATGCAGTGAATCCATGTGCATAATGCAAAGGCATTTACAATGCCCTGAAATATCTGTAGCCAATATATGTACTACTAGACATGTATTCTTATATACTAAGAAGGTATTACCACACCTCTGAAAGTCCAGAGCTAGAAACTAGCCTGATAATTATCAGTAATTAATAATAATATTAATTACCGGTTCTCTGATTCCTCTATTGCCGCTGACTGGAGGATTCCATATATTGCTTCTTTTCACTTTCAAATAGACACCTAGAAAAAAAAAGAGGTGTGATAATACGTTCCTGGTATATGCTATAGATGTATTGGATCAGTAAAGAGATGTTAGTGTGCCTAGTTTCTCATAAAACAAAAGTAATTTTAAAAGGGCAATTGAACCCTTTCTGGGATACCTTCTGATGAGCCAAACTAGAGATCCCACCTGAAGAATTCCTATCCAAGAATCTGCACCGTCCACCCCATTCTGACTAGAAGCCACAAGTAGCATAGAAATGTCTCTGACCACATTCCCTAATTTACTCACCAATCACATTCTCAAGAATATCCTACAAGAACAATTACTATCGAAAAAAAAACCTTTTGCAAACCACAACCAAAACACAACCTGACCAGGGAAATCCAACTCAAAATCATTTTATTATCAAAACTGTGTGAATTATTTCTATCACACCTACTTTACGTAATGATAATACTTTCAAGAGTAATTTTATCAACATTTATTAGCCCCACAAAAGACTGAAAACATACTTTTACCCAAAAGTATAAGTAACCATTTCTCACTTAATTTATGCCTCCTGGAACAAAAACCCTTTTGAGTAAAGTTATTTTTTCTTCTTTGCTCTCCTGAATTAAGAAGTCACGAAAGTCACAATGTTCCAATCACAGCACAATGCCCGTTTGAGAACAAAAATACCTAAAAAGCTGCAGTACCTGCCACAAAGTCCTCAGTGCCAACCACCTTTCCCCATGACAACCACAATGCCTTTAATGAACCCTATGCAAGCCACAATACCTGCTAGGCCAACCAAAATTCCCACATGACAACCAGAGTGCCCTCTATACCAGCCACAATACCCCAAAAAAAGCCACAATGCTCTTCAGGCCAGCCATAATGCCCCCATAACACCCACAAAGTACCTTATGCCATTTACTATGCCCCATGCCAGCCACCAGGTTCTTATAAGAGCCACTATGCCTTATGCCAGCCATATTGCCTCCTTTTAAGTCACAATCAACTCTCTTCCATGCAATAATCAATGCCCTTTAAGCCAGCCCCTATGCCCAAGCGGTATTTAAAAACTGGCAATATCCCTTTACGAGCCACTATGCTGCAATAAAAAGCAACAATGCGCTCACTTCCCCCTTTGCCAACTAGCACATGACAGACACAAATCCCCATGCTAGCCATGACCCCTGCCAGACACAATGCCCTCATGACCCCTGCTATGTCCCTTATCCCAGTTAAAATGCCCCCAATGTTAGCCACAATTTCATCCATGCCAGCCACAATGCTAACTAACCACAAAAACACCATGACAGTCAAAGTACCCCGTGGCAGACAACATGCTTATATGAAATCAGCAATATCCCATATCCAAACCAAAATGCCCCCATTACAGCTACAATGTCCCCAGTATCCTTTATACCTCTCACAATTCCCCTTATTTCAGACACATTGCCCTCAATGCCCTCTTAGCCAATCGCAATAAAACCATGACAACCACAATGGCCTCAGTGCCCCTATGACAACTATAATGCCCTATGACAGTCAAAAAAGTCATCTTGCCAGCCAAAATGACTCCATGAAATTTACTAAACCCCCATCTGCAATATTCCTTATCTCCTCAAAATGCCCTCATGACATCCACAATGTTCATAATCCCAGTCACAATACCCCATGAAACTCACAATAAAGCCCACATGAGAGCCACAGTGCCCATGACAGAAACTATTGCCCTACAATGGCCAAAATGCCCCAATTACAAGTACATTGCTCTCATTGCCCATTTTACCAGTCATAATGCCCACATAAATACCTCAATGCCCTCCATGCCAGCCCTAATACCTTCATAACTATTAAAATGCCCCCATGACAGCCACACTGAATTAGAATTCCTCAAAGACAACTGCAATAAGCTTAATGATCCTCTAATCAATCTCATTGCCCCATGAAGGCCATCATAGCCTTTATACCAGCTATAATGCTCCATGCCAGCAAAAACTCATATTTTCCAGTCACAATGCTGACCATAAGAGCCAATATGCCACCATGACATCCACAATATCTCTTATCTCAGCCACTATGTCCTTATTACAGCCACAATTAAATTCATGCCAGCCAGAATGCCCTCATCGCCACCTTTCCAAAAGGAAAGTCTCCATACCACCCACAATGCTCCTGTGCAATCTACAAAGCCAAAATGACAACAGCTATATCCATTTTCGCAGTCACAAATCCCCTATGCCAGCCACAATGTACTTTATTAAAGCAACAATGCTGTCAATGCACCTTATGCTCGCCACAATGCCTCTTTGACCAGCAAAAGCCTTTAATGCCCTTATGCCAGCCACATATCCCCACTATAACCAAAATGCCCTCACTTCCTCCTTTGCCAGTTACAATGACCTCCATGCCAGCCAGAATGCCCTTAATTTCCTTTTAGCCAACCACAATATCCCCAAGGCAACCACAAAGCCCTCATGCCAGCCATAATTCCACATTCCAGCCACAATGCCAGATACAATGTACTTAATCCCGGAAACAATACCCCTTATGCCAGCCAAATTGTCAAAACGACAACCATAAACCTCCAATGCCCGTATACCAACCATATTGCCTCCATGACAGCCAAAATGTCCTCACATCCCCTTTTCCGAGACACAATACCATCCATGCCAGTCACAATGCCCTCACTTCACCCTTGGCCAAAAACAATGACAACATGACAACCACAAAGCCCCCATGCCAGCCACAATAACACTCGATATGTCTGTTATTCCAGTCAAAATGCCGCCATAACAGCCAGTAACAATGCTGCCAATGCCCCTTATGCCAACCACAAGGACAGGACACACTGACAGCTACATATAATCAATGCCCATATGACAGACAAAATGCTCTCATTTGCCTAAAAACAAAGCCCTTCATGCCAGCTACAATGTACTCATTTCCTCTTTGTCAACCACAATGTCCACATGACAGTCACAAATCCCTATGCCAGCAATGATGGCACATGTCAGCCACAATGCCCTCCATGCCAGTCACAATGCCATTATTAGCCTATGCAAACTAGAATGGCCTTGTTCTAACCATAATGCCGCTAATTTAAGCCACAATGCCCACATGACACCCGCTATATGCCTTATTCCACCTGGAATGCTCCAACGCCAGCCAAAATGGCTCCCATTCAAGCAACAATGCCTAAATGCAAGCCATAATACTCCCATAAGAGCCACTTTGAACCCATTTTACCCACAATGTCCCTTATCCCGGCCACAATATCTCCATGACAGCCAAAATGTCCTCTATGCCAGGCAAAATGCCCTCATTTCTGCTTTTGCCAGTCATAATGCCCCATGACAGCCACAGTTACCTCATTTCTCTCAATGCCGGCCACAGGGCCCGCTATACCTGCCACAATGCCCACATGACAGCAAAAATTTCCTATTGGGAAAGGGGAGATGGTGATGAATGTGTATGTTGGAATGTAAATGCAGTGAATCCATGTGCATAATGCAAAGGCATTTACAATGCCCTGAAATATCTGTAGCCAATATATGTACTACTAGACATGTATTCTTATATACTAAGAAGGTATTACCACACCTCTGAAAGTCCAGAGCTAGAAACTAGCCTGATAATTATCAGTAATTAATAATAATATTAATTACCGGTTCTCTGATTCCTCTATTGCCGCTGACTGGAGGATTCCATATATTGCTTCTTTTCACTTTCAAATAGACACCTAGAAAAAAAAGAGGTGTGATAATACGTTCCTGGTATATGCTATAGATGTATTGGATCAGTAAAGAGATGTTAGTGTGCCTAGTTTCTCATAAAACAAAAGTAATTTTAAAAGGGCAATTGAACCCTTTCTGGGATACCTTCTGATGAGCCAAACTAGAGATCCCACCTGAAGAATTCCTATCCAAGAATCTGCACCGTCCACCCCATTCTGACTAGAAGCCACAAGTAGCATAGAAATGTCTCTGACCACATTCCCTAATTTACTCACCAATCACATTCTCAAGAATATCCTACAAGAACAATTACTATCGAAAAAAAAACCTTTTGCAAACCACAACCAAAACACAACCTGACCAGGGAAATCCAACTCAAAATCATTTTATTATCAAAACTGTGTGAATTATTTCTATCACACCTACTTTACGTAATGATAATACTTTCAAGAGTAATTTTATCAACATTTATTAGCCCCACAAAAGACTGAAAACATACTTTTACCCAAAAGTATAAGTAACCATTTCTCACTTAATTTATGCCTCCTGGAACAAAAACCCTTTTGAGTAAAGTTATTTTTTCTTCTTTGCTCTCCTGAATTAAGAAGTCACGAAAGTCACAATGTTCCAATCACAGCACAATGCCCGTTTGAGAACAAAAATACCTAAAAAGCTGCAGTACCTGCCACAAAGTCCTCAGTGCCAACCACCTTTCCCCATGACAACCACAATGCCTTTAATGAACCCTATGCAAGCCACAATACCTGCTAGGCCAACCAAAATTCCCACATGACAACCAGAGTGCCCTCTATACCAGCCACAATACCCCAAAAAAAGCCACAATGCTCTTCAGGCCAGCCATAATGCCCCCATAACACCCACAAAGTACCTTATGCCATTTACTATGCCCCATGCCAGCCACCAGGTTCTTATAAGAGCCACTATGCCTTATGCCAGCCATATTGCCTCCTTTTAAGTCACAATCAACTCTCTTCCATGCAATAATCAATGCCCTTTAAGCCAGCCCCTATGCCCAAGCGGTATTTAAAAACTGGCAATATCCCTTTACGAGCCACTATGCTGCAATAAAAAGCAACAATGCGCTCACTTCCCCCTTTGCCAACTAGCACATGACAGAAACAAATCCCCATGCTAGCCATGACCCCTGCCAGACACAATGCCCTCATGACCCCTGCTATGTCCCTTATCCCAGTTAAAATGCCCCCAATGTTAGCCACAATTTCATCCATGCCAGCCACAATGCTAACTAACCACAAAAACACCATGACAGTCAAAGTACCCCGTGGCAGACAACATGCTTATATGAAATCAGCAATATCCCATATCCAAACCAAAATGCCCCCATTACAGCTACAATGTCCCCAGTATCCTTTATACCTCTCACAATTCCCCTTATTTCAGACACATTGCCCTCAATGCCCTCTTAGCCAATCGCAATAAAACCATGACAACCACAATGGCCTCAGTGCCCCTTATGACAACTATAATGCCCTATGACAGTCAAAAAAGTCATCTTGCCAGCCAAAATGACTCCATGAAATTTACTAAACCCCCATCTGCAATATTCCTTATCTCCTCAAAATGCCCTCATGACATCCACAATGTTCATAATCCCAGTCACAATACCCCATGAAACTCACAATAAAGCCCACATGAGAGCCACAGTGCCCATGACAGAAACTATTGCCCTACAATGGCCAAAATGCCCCAATTACAAGTACAATGCTCTCATTGCCCATTTTACCAGTCATAATGCCCACATAAATACCTCAATGCCCTCCATGCCAGCCCTAATACCTTCATAACTATTAAAATGCCCCCATGACAGCCACACTGAATTAGAATTCCTCAAAAACAACTGCAATAAGCTTAATGATCCTCTAATCAGTCTCATTGCCCCATGAAGGCCATCATAGCCTTTATACCAGCTATAATGCTCCATGCCAGCAAAAACTCATATTTTCCAGTCACAATGCTGACCATAAGAGCCAATATGCCACCATGACATCCACAATATCTCTTATCTCAGCCACTATGTCCTTATTACAGCCACAATTAAATTCATGCCAGCCAGAATGCCCTCATCGCCACCTTTCCAAAAGGAAAGTCTCCATACCACCCACAATGCTCCTGTGCAATCTACAAAGCCAAAATGACAACAGCTATATCCATTTTCGCAGTCACAAATCCCCTATGCCAGCCACAATGTACTTTATTAAAGCAACAATGCTGTCAATGCACCTTATGCTCGCCACAATGCCTCTTTGACCAGCAAAAGCCTTTAATGCCCTTATGCCAGCCACAAATCCCCACTATAACCAAAATGCCCTCACTTCCTCCTTTGCCAGTTACAATGACCTCCATGCCAGCCAGAATGCCCTTAATTTCCTTTTAGCCAACCACAATATCCCCAAGGCAACCACAAAGCCCTCATGCCAGCCATAATTCCACATTCCAGCCACAATGCCAGATACAATGTACTTAATCCCGGAAACAATACCCCTTATGCCAGCCAAATTGTCAAAACGACAACCATAAACCTCCAATGCCCGTATACCAACCATATTGCCTCCATGACAGCCAAAATGTCCTCACATCCCCTTTTCCGAGACACAATACCATCCATGCCAGTCACAACGCCCTCACTTCACCCTTGGCCAAAAACAATGACAACATGACAACCACAAAGCCCCCATGCCAGCCACAATAACACCCGATATGTCTGTTATTCCAGTCAAAATGCCGCCATAACAGCCAGTAACAATGCTGCCAATGCCCCTTATGCCAACCACAAGGACACACTGACAGCTACATATAATCAATGCCCATATGACAGACAAAATGCTCTCATTTGCCTAAAAACAAAGCCCTTCATGCCAGCTACAATGTACTCATTTCCTCTTTGTCAACCACAATGTCCACATGACAGTCACAAATCCCTATGCCAGCAATGATGGCACATGTCAGCCACAATGCCCTCCATGCCAGTCACAATGCCATTATTAGCCTATGCAAACTAGAATGGCCTTGTTCTAACCATAATGCCGCTAATTTAAGCCACAATGCCCACATGACACCCGCTATATGCCTTATTCCACCTGGAATGCTCCAACGCCAGCCAAAATGGCTCCCATTCAAGCAACAATGCCTAAATGCAAGCCATAATACTCCCATAAGAGCCACTTTGAACCCATTTTACCCACAATGTCCCTTATCCCGGCCACAATATCTCCATGACAGCCAAAATGTCCTCTATGCCAGGCAAAATGCCCTCATTTCTGCTTTTGCCAGTCATAATGCCCCATGACAGCCACAGTTACCTCATTTCTCTCAATGCCGGCCACAGGGCCCGCTATACCTGCCACAATGCCCACATGACAGCAAAAATTTCCTATTGGGAAAGGGGAGATGGTGATGAATGTGTATGTTGGAATGTAAATGCAGTGAATCCATGTGCATAATGCAAAGGCATTTACAATGCCCTGAAATATCTGTAGCCAATATATGTACTACTAGACATGTATTCTTATATACTAAGAAGGTATTACCACACCTCTGAAAGTCCAGAGCTAGAAACTAGCCTGATAATTATCAGTAATTAATAATAATATTAATTACCGGTTCTCTGATTCCTCTATTGCCGCTGACTGGAGGATTCCATATATTGCTTCTTTTCACTTTCAAATAGACACCTAGAAAAAAAAGAGGTGTGATAATACGTTCCTGGTATATGCTATAGATGTATTGGATCAGTAAAGAGATGTTAGTGTGCCTAGTTTCTCATAAAACAAAAGTAATTTTAAAAGGGCAATTGAACCCTTTCTGGGATACCTTCTGATGAGCCAAACTAGAGATCCCACCTGAAGAATTCCTATCCAAGAATCTGCACCGTCCACCCCATTCTGACTAGAAGCCACAAGTAGCATAGAAATGTCTCTGACCACATTCCCTAATTTACTCACCAATCACATTCTCAAGAATATCCTACAAGAACAATTACTATCGAAAAAAAAACCTTTTGCAAACCACAACCAAAACACAACCTGACCAGGGAAATCCAACTCAAAATCATTTTATTATCAAAACTGTGTGAATTATTTCTATCACACCTACTTTACGTAATGATAATACTTTCAAGAGTAATTTTATCAACATTTATTAGCCCCACAAAAGACTGAAAACATACTTTTACCCAAAAGTATAAGTAACCATTTCTCACTTAATTTATGCCTCCTGGAACAAAAACCCTTTTGAGTAAAGTTATTTTTTCTTCTTTGCTCTCCTGAATTAAGAAGTCACGAAAGTCACAATGTTCCAATCACAGCACAATGCCCGTTTGAGAACAAAAATACCTAAAAAGCTGCAGTACCTGCCACAAAGTCCTCAGTGCCAACCACCTTTCCCCATGACAACCACAATGCCTTTAATGAACCCTATGCAAGCCACAATACCTGCTAGGCCAACCAAAATTCCCACATGACAACCAGAGTGCCCTCTATACCAGCCACAATACCCCAAAAAAAGCCACAATGCTCTTCAGGCCAGCCATAATGCCCCCATAACACCCACAAAGTACCTTATGCCATTTACTATGCCCCATGCCAGCCACCAGGTTCTTATAAGAGCCACTATGCCTTATGCCAGCCATATTGCCTCCTTTTAAGTCACAATCAACTCTCTTCCATGCAATAATCAATGCCCTTTAAGCCAGCCCCTATGCCCAAGCGGTATTTAAAAACTGGCAATATCCCTTTACGAGCCACTATGCTGCAATAAAAAGCAACAATGCGCTCACTTCCCCCTTTGCCAACTAGCACATGACAGAAACAAATCCCCATGCTAGCCATGACCCCTGCCAGACACAATGCCCTCATGACCCCTGCTATGTCCCTTATCCCAGTTAAAATGCCCCCAATGTTAGCCACAATTTCATCCATGCCAGCCACAATGCTAACTAACCACAAAAACACCATGACAGTCAAAGTACCCCGTGGCAGACAACATGCTTATATGAAATCAGCAATATCCCATATCCAAACCAAAATGCCCCCATTACAGCTACAATGTCCCCAGTATCCTTTATACCTCTCACAATTCCCCTTATTTCAGACACATTGCCCTCAATGCCCTCTTAGCCAATCGCAATAAAACCATGACAACCACAATGGCCTCAGTGCCCCTTATGACAACTATAATGCCCTATGACAGTCAAAAAAGTCATCTTGCCAGCCAAAATGACTCCATGAAATTTACTAAACCCCCATCTGCAATATTCCTTATCTCCTCAAAATGCCCTCATGACATCCACAATGTTCATAATCCCAGTCACAATACCCCATGAAACTCACAATAAAGCCCACATGAGAGCCACAGTGCCCATGACAGAAACTATTGCCCTACAATGGCCAAAATGCCCCAATTACAAGTACAATGCTCTCATTGCCCATTTTACCAGTCATAATGCCCACATAAATACCTCAATGCCCTCCATGCCAGCCCTAATACCTTCATAACTATTAAAATGCCCCCATGACAGCCACACTGAATTAGAATTCCTCAAAAACAACTGCAATAAGCTTAATGATCCTCTAATCAGTCTCATTGCCCCATGAAGGCCATCATAGCCTTTATACCAGCTATAATGCTCCATGCCAGCAAAAACTCATATTTTCCAGTCACAATGCTGACCATAAGAGCCAATATGCCACCATGACATCCACAATATCTCTTATCTCAGCCACTATGTCCTTATTACAGCCACAATTAAATTCATGCCAGCCAGAATGCCCTCATCGCCACCTTTCCAAAAGGAAAGTCTCCATACCACCCACAATGCTCCTGTGCAATCTACAAAGCCAAAATGACAACAGCTATATCCATTTTCGCAGTCACAAATCCCCTATGCCAGCCACAATGTACTTTATTAAAGCAACAATGCTGTCAATGCACCTTATGCTCGCCACAATGCCTCTTTGACCAGCAAAAGCCTTTAATGCCCTTATGCCAGCCACAAATCCCCACTATAACCAAAATGCCCTCACTTCCTCCTTTGCCAGTTACAATGACCTCCATGCCAGCCAGAATGCCCTTAATTTCCTTTTAGCCAACCACAATATCCCCAAGGCAACCACAAAGCCCTCATGCCAGCCATAATTCCACATTCCAGCCACAATGCCAGATACAATGTACTTAATCCCGGAAACAATACCCCTTATGCCAGCCAAATTGTCAAAACGACAACCATAAACCTCCAATGCCCGTATACCAACCATATTGCCTCCATGACAGCCAAAATGTCCTCACATCCCCTTTTCCGAGACACAATACCATCCATGCCAGTCACAACGCCCTCACTTCACCCTTGGCCAAAAACAATGACAACATGACAACCACAAAGCCCCCATGCCAGCCACAATAACACCCGATATGTCTGTTATTCCAGTCAAAATGCCGCCATAACAGCCAGTAACAATGCTGCCAATGCCCCTTATGCCAACCACAAGGACACACTGACAGCTACATATAATCAATGCCCATATGACAGACAAAATGCTCTCATTTGCCTAAAAACAAAGCCCTTCATGCCAGCTACAATGTACTCATTTCCTCTTTGTCAACCACAATGTCCACATGACAGTCACAAATCCCTATGCCAGCAATGATGGCACATGTCAGCCACAATGCCCTCCATGCCAGTCACAATGCCATTATTAGCCTATGCAAACTAGAATGGCCTTGTTCTAACCATAATGCCGCTAATTTAAGCCACAATGCCCACATGACACCCGCTATATGCCTTATTCCACCTGGAATGCTCCAACGCCAGCCAAAATGGCTCCCATTCAAGCAACAATGCCTAAATGCAAGCCATAATACTCCCATAAGAGCCACTTTGAACCCATTTTACCCACAATGTCCCTTATCCCGGCCACAATATCTCCATGACAGCCAAAATGTCCTCTATGCCAGGCAAAATGCCCTCATTTCTGCTTTTGCCAGTCATAATGCCCCATGACAGCCACAGTTACCTCATTTCTCTCAATGCCGGCCACAGGGCCCGCTATACCTGCCACAATGCCCACATGACAGCAAAAATTTCCTATTGGGAAAGGGGAGATGGTGATGAATGTGTATGTTGGAATGTAAATGCAGTGAATCCATGTGCATAATGCAAAGGCATTTACAATGCCCTGAAATATCTGTAGCCAATATATGTACTACTAGACATGTATTCTTATATACTAAGAAGGTATTACCACACCTCTGAAAGTCCAGAGCTAGAAACTAGCCTGATAATTATCAGTAATTAATAATAATATTAATTACCGGTTCTCTGATTCCTCTATTGCCGCTGATTGGAGGATTCCATATCTTGCTTCTTTTCACTTTCAAATAGACACCTAGAAAAAAAAAAAGGTGTGATAATACGTTCCTGGTATATGCTATAGATGTATTGGATCAGTAAAGAGATGTTAGTGTGCCTAGTTTCTCATAAAACAAAAGTAATTTTAAAAGGGCAATTGAACCCTTTCTGGGATACCTTCTGATGAGCCAAACTAGAGATCCCACCTGAAGAATTCCTATCCAAGAATCTGCACCGTCCACCCCATTCTGACTAGAAGCCACAAGTAGCATAGAAATGTCTCTGACCACATTCCCTAATTTACTCACCAATCACATTCTCAAGAATATCCTACAAGAACAATTACTATCGAAAAAAAAAACCTTTTGCAAACCACAACCAAAACACAACCTGACCAGGGAAATCCAACTCAAAATAATTTTATTATCAAAACTGTGTGAATTATTTCTATCACACCTACTTTACGTAATGATAATACTTTCAAGAGTAATTTTATCAACATTTATTAGCCCCACAAAAGACTGAAAACATACTTTTACCCAAAAGTATAAGTAACCATTTCTCACTTAATTTATGCCTCCTGGAACAAAAACCCTTTTGAGTAAAGTTATTTTTTCTTCTTTGCTCTCCTGAATTAAGAAGTCACGAAAGTCACAATGTTCCAATCACAGCACAATGCCCGTTTGAGAACAAAAATACCTAAAAAGCTGCAGTACCTGCCACAAAGTCCTCAGTGCCAACCACCTTTCCCCATGACAACCACAATGCCTTTAATGAACCCTATGCAAGCCACAATACCTGCTAGGCCAACCAAAATTCCCACATGACAACCAGAGTGCCCTCTATACCAGCCACAATACCCCAAAAAAAGCCACAATGCTCTTCAGGCCAGCCATAATGCCCCCATAACACCCACAAAGTACCTTATGCCATTTACTATGCCCCATGCCAGCCACCAGGTTCTTATAAGAGCCACTATGCCTTATGCCAGCCATATTGCCTCCTTTTAAGTCACAATCAACTCTCTTCCATGCAATAATCAATGCCCTTTAAGCCAGCCCCTATGCCCAAGCGGTATTTAAAAACTGGCAATATCCCTTTACGAGCCACTATACCGCAATAAAAAGCAACAATGCGCTCACTTCCCCCTTTGCCAACTAGCACATGACAGACACAAATCCCCATGCTAGCCATGACCCCTGCCAGACACAATGCCCTCATGACCCCTGCTATGTCCCTTATCCCAGTTAAAATGCCCCCAATGTTAGCCACAATTTCATCCATGCCAGCCACAATGCTAACTAACCACAATAACACCATGACAGTCAAAGTACCCCGTGGCAGACAACATGCTTATATGAAATCAGCAATATCCCATATCCAAACCAAAATGCCCCCATTACAGCTACAATGTCCCCAGTATCCTTTATACCTCTCACAATTCCCCTTATTTCAGACACATTGCCCTCAATGCCCTCTTAGCCAATCACAATAAAACCATGACAACCACAATGGCCTCAGTGCCCCTATGACAACTATAATGCCCTATGACAGTCAAAAAAGTCATCTTGCCAGCCAAAATTACTCCATGAAATTTACTAAACCCCCATCTGCAATATTCCTTATCTCCTCAAAATGCCCTCATGACATCCACAATGTTCATAATCCCAGTCACAATACCCCATGAAACTCACAATAAAGCCCACATGAGAGCCACAGTGCCCATGACAGAAACTATTGCCCTACAATGGCCAAAATGCCCCAATTACAAGTACAATGCTCTCATTGCCCATTTTACCAGTCATAATGCCCACATAAATACCTCAATGCCCTCCATGCCAGCCCTAATACCTTCATAACTATTAAAATGCCCCCATGACAGCCACACTGAATTAGAATTCCTCAAAGACAACTGCAATAAGCTTAATGATCCTCTAATCAGTCTCATTGCCCCATGAAGGCCATCATAGCCTTTATACCAGCTATAATGCTCCATGCCAGCAAAAACTCATATTTTCCAGTCACAATGCTGACCATAAGAGCCAATATGCCACCATGACATCCACAATATCTCTTATCTCAGCTACTATGTCCTTATTACAGCCACAATTAAATTCATGCCAGCCAGAATGCCCTCATCGCCACCTTTCCAAAAGGAAAGTCTCCATACCACCCACAATGCTCCTGTGCAATCTACAAAGCCAAAATGACAACAGCTATATCCATTTTCGCAGTCACAAATCCCCTATGCCAGCCACAATGTACTTTATTAAAGCAACAATGCTGTCAATGCACCTTATGCTCGCCACAATGCCTCTTTGACCAGCAAAAGCCTTTAATGCCCTTATGCCAGCCACAAATCCCCACTATAACCAAAATGCCCTCACTTCCTCCTTTGCCAGTTACAATGACCTCCATGCCAGCCAGAATGCCCTTAATTTCCTTTTAGCCAACCACAATATCCCCAAGGCAACCACAAAGCCCTCATGCCAGCCATAATTCCACATTCCAGCCACAATGCCAGATACAATGTACTTAATCCCGGAAACAATACCCCTTATGCCAGCCAAATTGTCAAAACGACAACCATAAACCTCCAATGCCCGTATACCAACCATATTGCCTCCATGACAGCCAAAATGTCCTCACATCCCCTTTTCCGAGACACAATACCATCCATGCCAGTCACAACGCCCTCACTTCACCCTTGGCCAAAAACAATGACAACATGACAACCACAAAGCCCCCATGCCAGCCACAATAACACCCGATATGTCTGTTATTCCAGTCAAAATGCCGCCATAACAGCCAGTAACAATGCTGCCAATGCCCCTTATGCCAACCACAAGGACACACTGACAGCTACATATAATCAATGCCCATGACAGACAAAATGCTCTCATTTGCCTAAAAACAAAGCCCTTCATGCCAGCTACAATGTACTCATTTCCTCTTTGTCAACCACAATGTCCACATGACAGTCACAAATCCCTATGCCAGCAATGATGGCACATGTCAGCCACAATGCCCTCCATGCCAGTCACAATGCCATTATTAGCCTATGCAAACTAGAATGGCCTTGTTCTAACCATAATGCCGCTAACTTAAGCCACAATGCCCACATGACACCCGCTATATGCCTTATTCCACCTGGAATGCTCCAACGCCAGCCAAAATGGCTCCGATTCAAGCAACAATGCCTAAATGCAAGCCATAATACTCCCATAAGAGCCACTTTGAACAAATTTTACCCACAATGTCCCTTATCCCGGCCACAATATCTCCATGACAGCCAAAATGTCCTCTATGCCAGGCAAAATGCCATCATTTCTGCTTTTGCCAGTCATAATGCCCCATGACAGCCACAGTTACCTCATTTCTCTCAATGCCGGCCACAGGGCCCGCTATACCTGCCACAATGCCCACATGACAGCAAAAATTTCCTATTGGGAAAGGGGAGATGGTGATGAATGTGTATGTTGGAATGTAAATGCAGTGAATCCATGTGCATAATGCAAAGGCATTTACAATGCCCTGAAATATCTGTAGCCAATATATGTACTACTAGACATGTATTCTTATATACTAAGAAGGTATTACCACACCTCTGAAAGTCCAGAGCTAGAAACTAGCCTGATAATTATCAGTAATTAATAATAATATTAATTACCGGTTCTCTGATTCCTCTATTGCCGCTGATTGGAGGATTCCATATCTTGCTTCTTTTCACTTTCAAATAGACACCTAGAAAAAAAAAAAGGTGTGATAATACGTTCCTGGTATATGCTATAGATGTATTGGATCAGTAAAGAGATGTTAGTGTGCCTAGTTTCTCATAAAACAAAAGTAATTTTAAAAGGGCAATTGAACCCTTTCTGGGATACCTTCTGATGAGCCAAACTAGAGATCCCACCTGAAGAATTCCTATCCAAGAATCTGCACCGTCCACCCCATTCTGACTAGAAGCCACAAGTAGCATAGAAATGTCTCTGACCACATTCCCTAATTTACTCACCAATCACATTCTCAAGAATATCCTACAAGAACAATTACTATCGAAAAAAAAACCTTTTGCAAACCACAACCAAAACACAACCTGACCAGGGAAATCCAACTCAAAATCATTTTATTATCAAAACTGTGTGAATTATTTCTATCACACCTACTTTACGTAATGATAATACTTTCAAGAGTAATTTTATCAACATTTATTAGCCCCACAAAAGACTGAAAACATACTTTTACCCAAAAGTATAAGTAACCATTTCTCACTTAATTTATGCCTCCTGGAACAAAAACCCTTTTGAGTAAAGTTATTTTTTCTTCTTTGCTCTCCTGAATTAAGAAGTCACGAAAGTCACAATGTTCCAATCACAGCACAATGCCCGTTTGAGAACAAAAATACCTAAAAAGCTGCAGTACCTGCCACAAAGTCCTCAGTGCCAACCACCTTTCCCCATGACAACCACAATGCCTTTAATGAACCCTATGCAAGCCACAATACCTGCTAGGCCAACCAAAATTCCCACATGACAACCAGAGTGCCCTCTATACCAGCCACAATACCCCAAAAAAAGCCACAATGCTCTTCAGGCCAGCCATAATGCCCCCATAACACCCACAAAGTACCTTATGCCGTTTACTATGCCCCATGCCAGCCACCAGGTTCTTATAAGAGCCACTATGCCTTATGCCAGCCATATTGCCTCCTTTTAAGTCACAATCAACTCTCTTCCATGCAATAATCAATGCCCTTTAAGCCAGCCCCTATGCCCAAGCGGTATTTAAAAACTGGCAATATCCCTTTACGAGCCACTATGCTGCAATAAAAAGCAACAATGCGCTCACTTCCCCCTTTGCCAACTAGCACATGACAGACACAAATCCCCATGCTAGCCATGACCCCTGCCAGACACAATGCCCTCATGACCCCTGCTATGTCCCTTATCCCAGTTAAAATGCCCCCAATGTTAGCCACAATTTCATCCATGCCAGCCACAATGCTAACTAACCACAATAACACCATGACAGTCAAAGTACCCCGTGGCAGACAACATGCTTATATGAAATCAGCAATATCCCATATCCAAACCAAAATGCCCCCATTACAGCTACAATGTCCCCAGTATCCTTTATACCTCTCACAATTCCCCTTATTTCAGACACATTGCCCTCAATGCCCTCTTAGCCAATCGCAATAAAACCATGACAACCACAATGGCCTCAGTGCCCCTATGACAACTATAATGCCCTATGACAGTCAAAAAAGTCATCTTGCCAGCCAAAATGACTCCATGAAATTTACTAAACCCCCATCTGCAATATTCCTTATCTCCTCAAAATGCCCTCATGACATCCACAATGTTCATAATCCCAGTCACAATACCCCATGAAACTCACAATAAAGCCCACATGAGAGCCACAGTGCCCATGACAGAAACTATTGCCCTACAATGGCCAAAATGCCCCAATTACAAGTACAATGCTCTAATTGCCCATTTTACCAGTCATAATGCCCACATAAATACCTCAATGCCCTCCATGCCAGCCCTAATACCTTCATAACTATTAAAATGCCCCCATGACAGCCACACTGAATTAGAATTCCTCAAAGACAACTGCAATAAGCTTAATGATCCTCTAATCAGTCTCATTGCCCCATGAAGGCCATCATAGCCTTTATACCAGCTATAATGCTCCATGCCAGCAAAAACTCATATTTTCCAGTCACAATGCTGACCATAAGAGCCAATATGCCACCATGACATCCACAATATCTCTTATCTCAGCTACTATGTCCTTATTACAGCCACAATTAAATTCATGCCAGCCAGAATGCCCTCATCGCCACCTTTCCAAAAGGAAAGTCTCCATACCACCCACAATGCTCCTGTGCAATCTACAAAGCCAAAATGACAACAGCTATATCCATTTTCGCAGTCACAAATCCCCTATGCCAGCCACAATGTACTTTATTAAAGCAACAATGCTGTCAATGCACCTTATGCTCGCCACAATGCCTCTTTGACCAGCAAAAGCCTTTAATGCCCTTATGCCAGCCACAAATCCCCACTATAACCAAAATGCCCTCACTTCCTCCTTTGCCAGTTACAATGACCTCCATGCCAGCCAGAATGCCCTTAATTTCCTTTTAGCCAACCACAATATCCCCAAGGCAACCACAAAGCCCTCATGCCAGCCATAATTCCACATTCCAGCCACAATGCCAGATACAATGTACTTAATCCCGGAAACAATACCCCTTATGCCAGCCAAATTGTCAAAACGACAACCATAAACCTCCAATGCCCGTATACCAACCATATTGCCTCCATGACAGCCAAAATGTCCTCACATCCCCTTTTCCGAGACACAATACCATCCATGCCAGTCACAACGCCCTCACTTCACCCTTGGCCAAAAACAATGACAACATGACAACCACAAAGCCCCCATGCCAGCCACAATAACACCCGATATGTCTGTTATTCCAGTCAAAATGCCGCCATAACAGCCAGTAACAATGCTGCCAATGCCCCTTATGCCAACCACAAGGACACACTGACAGCTACATATAATCAATGCCAATATGACAGACAAAATGCTCTCATTTGCCTAAAAACAAAGCCCTTCATGCCAGCTACAATGTACTCATTTCCTCTTTGTCAACCACAATGTCCACATGACAGTCACAAATCCCTATGCCAGCAATGATGGCACATGTCAGCCACAATGCCCTCCATGCCAGTCACAATGCCATTATTAGCCTATGCAAACTAGAATGGCCTTGTTCTAACCATAATGCCGCTAATTTAAGCCACAATGCCCACATGACACCCGCTATATGCCTTATTCCACCTGGAATGCTCCAACGCCAGCCAAAATGGCTCCCATTCAAGCAACAATGCCTAAATGCAAGCCATAATACTCCCATAAGAGCCACTTTGAACCCATTTTACCCACAATGTCCCTTATCCCGGCCACAATATCTCCATGACAGCCAAAATGTCCTCTATGCCAGGCAAAATGCCCTCATTTCTGCTTTTGCCAGTCATAATGCCCCATGACAGCCACAGTTACCTCATTTCTCTCAATGCCGGCCACAGGGCCCGCTATACCTGCCACAATGCCCACATGACAGCAAAAATTTCCTATTGGGAAAGGGGAGATGGTGATGAATGTGTATGTTGGAATGTAAATGCAGTGAATCCATGTGCATAATGCAAAGGCATTTACAATGCCCTGAAATATCTGTAGCCAATATATGTACTACTAGACATGTATTCTTATATACTAAGAAGGTATTACCACACCTCTGAAAGTCCAGAGCTAGAAACTAGCCTGATAATTATCAGTAATTAATAATAATATTAATTACCGGTTCTCTGATTCCTCTATTGCCGCTGACTGGAGGATTCCATATCTTGCTTCTTTTCACTTTCAAATAGACACCTAGAAAAAAAAAAAAGGTGTGATAATACGTTCCTGGTATATGCTATAGATGTATTGGATCAGTAAAGAGATGTTAGTGTGCCTAGTTTCTCATAAAACAAAAGTAATTTTAAAAGGGCAATTGAACCCTTTCTGGGATACCTTCTGATGAGCCAAACTAGAGATCCCACCTGAAGAATTCCTATCCAAGAATCTGCACCGTCCACCCCATTCTGACTAGAAGCCACAAGTAGCATAGAAATGTCTCTGACCACATTCCCTAATTTACTCACCAATCACATTCTCAAGAATATCCTACAAGAACAATTACTATCGAAAAAAAAACCTTTTGCAAACCACAACCAAAACACAACCTGACCAGGGAAATCCAACTCAAAATCATTTTATTATCAAAACTGTGTGAATTATTTCTATCACACCTACTTTACGTAATGATAATACTTTCAAGAGTAATTTTATCAACATTTATTAGCCCCACAAAAGACTGAAAACATACTTTTACCCAAAAGTATAAGTAACCATTTCTCACTTAATTTATGCCTCCTGGAACAAAAACCCTTTTGAGTAAAGTTATTTTTTCTTCTTTGCTCTCCTGAATTAAGAAGTCACGAAAGTCACAATGTTCCAATCACAGCACAATGCCCGTTTGAGAACAAAAATACCTAAAAAGCTGCAGTACCTGCCACAAAGTCCTCAGTGCCAACCACCTTTCCCCATGACAACCACAATGCCTTTAATGAACCCTATGCAAGCCACAATACCTGCTAGGCCAACCAAAATTCCCACATGACAACCAGAGTGCCCTCTATACCAGCCACAATACCCCAAAAAAAGCCACAATGCTCTTCAGGCCAGCCATAATGCCCCCATAACACCCACAAAGTACCTTATGCCATTTACTATGCCCCATGCCAGCCACCAGGTTCTTATAAGAGCCACTATGCCTTATGCCAGCCATATTGCCTCCTTTTAAGTCACAATCAACTCTCTTCCATGCAATAATCAATGCCCTTTAAGCCAGCCCCTATGCCCAAGCGGTATTTAAAAACTGGCAATATCCCTTTACGAGCCACTATACCGCAATAAAAAGCAACAATGCGCTCACTTCCCCCTTTGCCAACTAGCACATGACAGACACAAATCCCCATGCTAGCCATGACCCCTGCCAGACACAATGCCCTCATGACCCCTGCTATGTCCCTTATCCCAGTTAAAATGCCCCCAATGTTAGCCACAATTTCATCCATGCCAGCCACAATGCTAACTAACCACAATAACACCATGACAGTCAAAGTACCCCGTGGCAGACAACATGCTTATATGAAATCAGCAATATCCCATATCCAAACCAAAATGCCCCCATTACAGCTACAATGTCCCCAGTATCCTTTATACCTCTCACAATTCCCCTTATTTCAGACACATTGCCCTCAATGCCCTCTTAGCCAATCACAATAAAACCATGACAACCACAATGGCCTCAGTGCCCCTATGACAACTATAATGCCCTATGACAGTCAAAAAAGTCATCTTGCCAGCCAAAATTACTCCATGAAATTTACTAAACCCCCATCTGCAATATTCCTTATCTCCTCAAAATGCCCTCATGACATCCACAATGTTCATAATCCCAGTCACAATACCCCATGAAACTCACAATAAAGCCCACATGAGAGCCACAGTGCCCATGACAGAAACTATTGCCCTACAATGGCCAAAATGCCCCAATTACAAGTACAATGCTCTCATTGCCCATTTTACCAGTCATAATGCCCACATAAATACCTCAATGCCCTCCATGCCAGCCCTAATACCTTCATAACTATTAAAATGCCCCCATGACAGCCACACTGAATTAGAATTCCTCAAAGACAACTGCAATAAGCTTAATGATCCTCTAATCAGTCTCATTGCCCCATGAAGGCCATCATAGCCTTTATACCAGCTATAATGCTCCATGCCAGCAAAAACTCATATTTTCCAGTCACAATGCTGACCATAAGAGCCAATATGCCACCATGACATCCACAATATCTCTTATCTCAGCTACTATGTCCTTATTACAGCCACAATTAAATTCATGCCAGCCAGAATGCCCTCATCGCCACCTTTCCAAAAGGAAAGTCTCCATACCACCCACAATGCTCCTGTGCAATCTACAAAGCCAAAATGACAACAGCTATATCCATTTTCGCAGTCACAAATCCCCTATGCCAGCCACAATGTACTTTATTAAAGCAACAATGCTGTCAATGCACCTTATGCTCGCCACAATGCCTCTTTGACCAGCAAAAGCCTTTAATGCCCTTATGCCAGCCACAAATCCCCACTATAACCAAAATGCCCTCACTTCCTCCTTTGCCAGTTACAATGACCTCCATGCCAGCCAGAATGCCCTTAATTTCCTTTTAGCCAACCACAATATCCCCAAGGCAACCACAAAGCCCTCATGCCAGCCATAATTCCACATTCCAGCCACAATGCCAGATACAATGTACTTAATCCCGGAAACAATACCCCTTATGCCAGCCAAATTGTCAAAACGACAACCATAAACCTCCAATGCCCGTATACCAACCATATTGCCTCCATGACAGCCAAAATGTCCTCACATCCCCTTTTCCGAGACACAATACCATCCATGCCAGTCACAACGCCCTCACTTCACCCTTGGCCAAAAACAATGACAACATGACAACCACAAAGCCCCCATGCCAGCCACAATAACACCCGATATGTCTGTTATTCCAGTCAAAATGCCGCCATAACAGCCAGTAACAATGCTGCCAATGCCCCTTATGCCAACCACAAGGACACACTGACAGCTACATATAATCAATGCCCATGACAGACAAAATGCTCTCATTTGCCTAAAAACAAAGCCCTTCATGCCAGCTACAATGTACTCATTTCCTCTTTGTCAACCACAATGTCCACATGACAGTCACAAATCCCTATGCCAGCAATGATGGCACATGTCAGCCACAATGCCCTCCATGCCAGTCACAATGCCATTATTAGCCTATGCAAACTAGAATGGCCTTGTTCTAACCTAATTTAAGCCACAATGCCCACATGACACCGCTATATGCCTTATTCCATCTGGAATGCTCCAACGCCAGCCATAATGGCTCCCATTCAAGCAACAATGCCTAAATGCAAGCCATAATACTCCCATAAGAGCCACTTTGAACCCATTTTACCCACAATGTCCCTTATCCCGGCCACAATATCACCATGACAGCCAAAATGTCCTCTATGCCAGCCAAAATGCCCTCATTTCTGCTTTTGCCAGTCATAATGCCCCATGACAGCCACAGTTACCTCATTTCTCTCAATGCCGGCCACAGGGCCTTCCATACCTGCCACAATGCCCACATGACAGCAAAAATTTCCTATTGGGAAAGGGGAGATGGTGATGAATGTGTATGTTGGAATGTAAATGCAGTGAATCCATGTGCATAATGCAAAGGCATTTACAATGCCCTGAAATATCTGTAGCCAATATATGTACTACTAGACATGTATTCTTATATACTAGGAAGGTATTACCACACCTCTGAAAGTCCAGAGCTAGAAACTAGCCTGATAATTATCAGTAATTAATAATAATATTAATTACCAGTTCTCTGATTCATCTATTGCCGCTGACTGGAGGATTCCATATCTTGCTTCTTTTCACTTTCAAATAGACACCTAGAAAAAAAAGAGGTGTGATAATACGTTCCTGGTATATGCTATAGATGTATTGGATCAGTAAAGAGATGTTAGTGTGCCTAGTTTCTCATAAAACAAAAGTAATTTTAAAAGGGCAATTAAACCCTTTCTGGGATACCTTCTGATGAGCCAAACTAGAGATCCCACCTGAAGAATTCCTATCCAAAAATCTGCACCCTCCACCCCATCCTGACTAGAAGCCACAAGTAGCATAGAAATGCCTCTGACCACATTCCCTAATTTACTCACCAATCACATTCTCAAGAATATCCTACAAGAACAATTATTATCGAAAAAAAAAACCTTTTGCAAACCACAACCAAAACACAACCTGACCATCGAAATCCAACTCAAAATCATTTTTTTATCAAAACTGTGTGAATTATTTCTATCACACCTACTTTACGTAATGATAATACTTTCAAGAGTAATTTTATCAACATTTATTAGCCCCACAAAAGACTGAAAACATACTTTTACCCAAAAGTATAAGTAACCATTTCTCACTTAATTTATGCCTCCTGGAACAAAAACCCTTTTGAGTAAAGTTATTTTTTCTTCTTTGCTCTCCTGAATTAAGAAGTCACGAAAGTCACAATGTTCCAATCACAGCACAATGCCCGTTTGAGAACAAAAATACCTAAAAAGCTGCAGTACCTGCCACAAAGTCCTCAGTGCCAACCACCTTTCCCCATGACAACCACAATGCCTTTAATGAACCCTATGCAAGCCACAATACCTGCTAGGCCAACCAAAATTCCCACATGACAACCAGAGTGCCCTCTATACCAGCCACAATACCCCAAAAAAAGCCACAATGCTCTTCAGGCCAGCCATAATGCCCCCATAACACCCACAAAGTACCTTATGCCATTTACTATGCCCCATGCCAGCCACCAGGTTCTTATAAGAGCCACTATGCCTTATACCAGCCATATTGCCTCCTTTTAAGTCACAATCAACTCTCTTCCATGCAATAATCAATGCCCTTTAAGCCAGCCCCTATGCCCAAGCGGTATTTAAAAACTGGCAATATCCCTTTACGAGCCACTATGCTGCAATAAAAAGCAACAATGCGCTCACTTCCCCCTTTGCCAACTAGCACATGACAGACACAAATCCCCATGCTAGCCATGACCCCTGCCAGACACAATGCCCTCATGACCCCTGCTATGTCCCTTATCCCAGTTAAAATGCCCCCAATGTTAGCCACAATTTCATCCATGCCAGCCACAATGCTAACTAACCACAAAAGCACCATGACAGTCAAAGTACCCCGTGGCAGACAACATGCTTATATGAAATCAGCAATATCCCATATCCAAACCAAAATGCCCCCATTACAGCTACAATGTCCCCAGTATCCTTTATACCTCTCACAATTCCCCTTATTTCAGACACATTGCCCTCAATGCCCTCTTAGCCAATCGCAATAAAACCATGACAACCACAATGGCCTCAGTGCCCCTATGACAACTATAATGCCCTATGACAGTCAAAAAAGTCATCTTGCCAGCCAAAATGACTCCATGAAATTTACTAAACCCCCATCTGCAATATTCCTTATCTCCTCAAAATGCCCTCATGACATCCACAATGTTCATAATCCCAGTCACAATACCCCATGAAACTCACAATAAAGCCCACATGAGAGCCACAGTGCCCATGACAGAAACTATTGCCCTACAATGGCCAAAATGCCCAAATTACAAGTACAATGCTCTCATTGCCTATTTTACCAGTCATAATGCCCACATAAATACCTCAATGCCCTCCATGCCAGCCCTAATACCTTCATAACTATTAAAATGCCCCCATGACAGCCACACTGAATTAGAATTCCTCAAAGACAACTGCAATAAGCTTAATGATCCTCTAATCAGTCTCATTGCCCCATGAAGGCCATCATAGCCTTTATACCAGCTATAATGCTCCATGCCAGCAAAAACTCATATTTTCCAGTCACAATGCTGACCATAAGAGCCAATATGCCACCATGACATCCACAATATCTCTTATCTCAGCCACTATGTCCTTATTACAGCCACAATTAAATTCATGCCAGCCAGAATGCCCTCATCGCCACCTTTCCAAAAGGAAAGTCTCCATACCACCCACAATGCTCCTGTGCAATCTACAAAGCCAAAATGACAACAGCTATATCCATTTTCGCAGTCACAAATCCCCTATGCCAGCCACAATGTACTTTATTAAAGCAACAATGCTGTCAATGCACCTTATGCTCGCCACAATGCCTCTTTGACCAGCAAAAGCCTTTAATGCCCTTATGCCAGCCACAAATCCCCACTATAACCAAAATGCCCTCACTTCCTCCTTTGCCAGTTACAATGACCTCCATGCCAGCCAGAATGCCCTTAATTTCCTTTTAGCCAACCACAATATCCCCAAGGCAACCACAAAGCCCTCATGCCAGCCATAATTCCACATTCCAGCCACAATGCCAGATACAATGTACTTAATCCCGGAAACAATACCCCTTATGCCAGCCAAATTGTCAAAACGACAACCATAAAATGCCCGTATACCAACCATATTGCCTCCATGACAGCCAAAATGTCCTCACATCCCCTTTTCCGAGACACAATACCATCCATGCCAGTCACAACGCCCTCACTTCACCCTTGGCCAAAAACAATGACAACATGACAACCACAAAGCCCCCATGCCAGCCACAATAACACCCGATATGTCTGTTATTCCAGTCAAAATGCCGCCATAACAGCCAGTAACAATGCTGCCAATGCCCCTTATGCCAACCACAAGGACACACTGACAGCTACATATAATCAAAGCCCATATGACAGACAAAATGCTCTCATTTGCCTAAAACAAAGCCCTTCATGCCAGCTACAATGTACTCATTTCCTCTTTGTCAACCACAATGTCCACATGACAGTCACAAATCCCTATGCCAGCAATGATGGCACATGTCAGCCACAATGCCCTCCATGCCAGTCACAATGCCATTATTAGCCTATGCAAACTAGAATGGCCTTGTTCTAACCTAATTTAACCCACAATGCCCACATGACACCCGCTATATGCCTTATTCCATCTGGAATGCTCCAACGCCAGCCATAATGGCTCCCATTCAAGCAACAATGCCTAAATGCAAGCCATAATACTCCCATAAGAGCCACTTTGAACCCATTTTACCCACAATGTCCCTTATCCCGGCCACAATATCACCATGACAGCCAAAATGTCCTCTATGCCAGCCAAAATGCCCTCATTTCTGCTTTTGCCAGTCATAATGCCCCATGACAGCCACAGTTACCTCATTTCTCTCAATGCCGGCCACAGGGCCCTCCATACCTGCCACAATGCCCACATGACAGCAAAAATTTCCTATTGGGAAAGGGGAGATGGTGATGAATGTGTATGTTGGAATGTAAATGCAGTGAATCCATGTGCATAATGCAAAGGCATTTACAATGCCCTGAAATATCTGTAGCCAATATATGTACTACTAGACATGTATTCTTATATACTAGGAAGGTATTACCACACCTCTGAAAGTCCAGAGCTAGAAACTAGCCTGATAATTATCAGTAATTAATAATAATATTAATTACCAGTTCTCTGATTCCTCTATTGCCGCTGACTGGAGGATTCCATATCTTGCTTCTTTTCACTTTCAAATAGACACCTAGAAAAAAAAGAGGTGTGATAATACGTTCCTGGTATATGCTATAGATGTATTGGATCAGTAAAGAGATGTTAGTGTGCCTAGTTTCTCATAAAACAAAAGTAATTTTAAAAGGGCAATTAAACCCTTTCTGGGATACCTTCTGATGAGCCAAACTAGAGATCCCACCTGAAGAATTCCTATCCAAAAATCTGCACCCACCACCCCATCCTGACTAGAAGCCACAAGTAGCATAGAAATGCCTCTGACCACATTCCCTAATTTACTCACCAATCACATTCTCAAGAATATCCTACAAGAACAATTATTATCGAAAAAAAAAACCTTTTGCAAACCACAACCAAAACACAACCTGACCATCGAAATCCAACTCAAAATCATTTTTTTATCAAAACTGTGTGAATTATTTCTATCACACCTACTTTACGTAATGATAATACTTTCAAGAGTAATTTTATCAACATTTATTAGCCCCACAAAAGACTGAAAACATACTTTTACCCAAAAGTATAAGTATCCATTTCTCACTTAATTTATGCCTCCTGGAACAAAAACCCTTTTGAGTAAAGTTATTTTTTCTTCTTTGTTCTCCTGAATTAAGAAGTCACGACAGTCACAATGTTCCAATCACAGCACAATGCACGTTTGAGAACAACAATACCTAAAAAGCTGCAGTACCTGCCACAAAGTCCTCAGTGTCAACCACCTTTCCCCATGACAACCACAATGCCTTTAATGAACCCTATGCAAGCCACAATACCTGCTAGGCCAACCAAAATTCCCACATGACAACCAGAGTGCCCTCTATACCAGCCACAATACCCCAAAAAAAGCCACAATGCTCTTCAGGCCAGCCATAATGCCCCCATAACACCCACAAAGTACCTTATGCCATTTACTATGCCCCATGCCAGCCACCAGGTTCTTATAAGAGCCACTATGCCTTATGCCAGCCATATTGCCTCCTTTTAAGTCACAATCAACTCTCTTCCATGCAATAATCAATGCCCTTTAAGCCAGCCCCTATGCCCAAGAGGTATTTAAACACTGGCAATATCCCTTTACGAGCCACTATGCTGCAATAAAAAGCAACAATGCGCTCACTTCCCCCTTTGCCAACTAGCACATGACAGACACAAACCCCATGCTAGCCATGACACCTGCCAGACACAATGCCCTCATGACCCCTGCTATGTCCCTTATCCCAGTTAAAATGATGGGGGCCACAATTTCATCCATGCCAGCCACAATGCTAACTAACCACAAAAACACCATGACAGTCAAAGTACCCCGTGGCAGACAACATGCTTATATGAAGTCAGCAATATCCCATATCCAAACCAAAATGCCCCCATTACAGCTACAATGTCCCCAGTATCCTTTATACCTCTCACAATTCCCCTTATTCCAGACACATTGCCCTCAATGCCCCCTTAGCCAACCGCAATAAAACCATGACAACCACAATGGCCTCAGTGCCCCTATGACAACTATAATTCCCTATGACAGTCAAAAAAGTCATCTTGCCAGCCAAAATGACTCCATGAAATTTACTAAACCCCCATCTGCAATATTCCTTATCTCCTCAAAATGCCCTCATGACATCCACAATGTTCATAATCCCAGTCACAATACCCCATGAAACTCACAATAAAGCCCACATGAGAGCCACAGTGCCCATGACAGAAACTATTGCCCTACAATGGCCAAAATGCCCCAATGACAAGTACAATGCTCTCATTGCCCATTTTACCAGTCACAATGCCCACATAAATACCTCAATGCCCTCCATGCCAGCCCTAATACCTTCATAACTATTAAAATGCCCCCATGACAGCCACACTGAATTATAATTCCTCAAAGACAACTGCAATAAGCTTAATGATCCTCTAATCAGTCTCATTGCCCCATGAAGGCCATCATAGCCTTTATACCAGCTATAATGCTCCATGCCAGCAAAAACTCATATTTTCCAGTCACAATGCTGACCATAAGAGCCAATATGCCACCATGACATCCACAATATCTCTTATCTCAGCCACTATGTCCTTATTACAGCCACAATTAAATTCATGCCAGCCAGAATGCCCTCATTGCCACCTTTCCAAAAGGAAAGTCTCCATACCACCCACAATGCTCCTGTGCAATCTACAAAGCCAAAATGACAACAGCTATATCCATTTTCGCAGTCACAAATCCCCCATACCAGCCACAATGTACTTTATTAAAGCAACAATGCTGTCAATGCACCTTATGCTCGCCACAATGTCTCTTTGACCAGCAAAAGCCTTTAATGCCCTTATGCCAGCCACGAATCCCCACTATAACCAAAATGCCCTCACTTCCTCCTTTGCCAGTTACAATGACCTCCATGCCAGCCAGAATGCCCTTAATTTCCTTTTAGCCAACCACAATATCCCCAAGGCAACCACAAAGCCCTCATGCCAGCCATAATTCCACATTCCAGCCACAATGCCATATACAATGTACTTAATCCCGAAAACAATACCCCTTATGCCAGCCAAATTGCCAAAACGACAACCATAAACCTCCAATGCCCGTATACCAACCATATTGCCTCCATGACAGCCAAAATGTCCTCACATCCCCTTTTCCGAGACACAATACCATCCATGCCAGTCACAACGCCCTCACTTCACCCTTGGCCAAAAACAATGACAAGATGACAACCACAAAGCCCCCATGCCAGCCACAATAACACCCGATATGTCTGTTATTCCAGTCAAAATGCCGCCATAACAGCCAGTAACAATGCTGCCAATGCCCCTTATGCCAACCACAAGGACACACTGACAGCTACATATAATCAATGCCCATATGACAGACAAAATGCTCTCATTTGCCTAAAAACAAAGCCCTTCATGCCAGCTACAATGTACTCATTTCCTCTTTGTCAACCACAATGTCCACATGACAGTCACAAATCCCTATGCCAGCAATGATGGCACATGTCAGCCACAATGCCCTCCATGCCAGTCACAATGCCATTATTAGCCTATGCAAACTAGAATGGCCTTGTTCTAACCATAATGCCGCTAATTTAAGCCACAATGCCCACATGACACCCGCTATATGCCTTATTCCACCTGGAATGCTCCAACGCCAGCCAAAATGGCTCCCATTCAAGCAACAATGCCTAAATGCAAGCCATAATACTCCCATAAGAGCCACTTTGAACCCATTTTACCCACAATGTCCCTTATCCCGGCCACAATATCTCCATGACAGCCAAAATGTCCTCTATGCCAGGCAAAATGCCCTCATTTCTGCTTTTGCCAGTCATAATGCCCCATGACAGCCACAGTTACCTCATTTCTCTCAATGCCGGCCACAGGGCCCTCTATACCTGCCACAATGCCCACATGACAGCAAAAATTTCCTATTGGGAAAGGGGAGATGGTGATGAATGTGTATGTTGGAATGTAAATGCAGTGAATCCATGTGCATAATGCAAAGGCATTTACAATGCCCTGAAATATCTGTAGCCAATATATGTACTACTAGACATGTATTCTTATATACTAAGAAGGTATTACCACACCTCTGAAAGTCCAGAGCTAGAAACTAGCCTGATAATTATCAGTAATTAATAATAATATTAATTACCAGTTCTCGGATTCCTCTATTGCCGCTGACTGGAGGATTCCATATCTTGCTTCTTTTCACTTTCAAATAGACACCTAGAAAAAAAAAAGAGGTGTGATAATACGTTCCTGGTATATGCTATAAGATGTATTGGATCAGTAAAGAGATGTTAGTGTGCCTAGTTTCTCATAAAACAAAAGTAATTTTAAAAGGGCAATTGAACCCTTTCTGGGATACCTTCTGATGAGCCAAACTAGAGATCCCACCTGAAGAATTCCTATCCAAGAATCTGCACCGTCCACCCCATCCTGACTAGAAGCCACAAGTAGCATAGAAATGTCTCTGACCACATTCCCTAATTTACTCACCAATCACATTCTCAAGAATATCCTACAAGAACAATTACTATCGAAAAAAAAAACCTTTTGCAAACCACAACCAAAACACAACCTGACCAGGGAAATCCAACTCAAAATCATTTTATTATCAAAACTGTGTGAATTATTTCTATCACACCTACTTTACGTAATGATAATACTTTCAAGAGTAATTTTATCAACATTTATTAGCCCCACAAAAGACTGAAAACATACTTTTACCCAAAAGTATAAGTAACCATTTCTCACTTAATTTATGCCTCCTGGAACAAAAACCCTTTTGAGTAAAGTTATTTTTTCTTCTTTGCTCTCCTGAATTAAGAAGTCACGAAAGTCACAATGTTCCAATCACAATCACAGCACAATGCCCGTTTGAGAACAAAAATACCTAAAAAGCTGCAGTACCTGCCACAAAGTCCTCAGTGCCAACCACCTTTCCCCATGACAACCACAATGCCTTTAATGAACCCTATGCAAGCCACAATACCTGCTAGGCCAACCAAAATTCCCACATGACAACCAGAGTGCCCTCTATACCAGCCACAATACCCCAAAAAAAGCCACAATGCTCTTCAGGCCAGCCATAATGCCCCCATAACACCCACAAAGTACCTTATGCCATTTACTATGCCCCATGCCAGCCACCAGGTTCTTATAAGAGCCACTATGCCTTATGCCAGCCATATTGCCTCCTTTTAAGTCACAATCAACTCTCTTCCATGCAATAATCAATGCCCTTTAAGCCAGCCCCTATGCCCAAGAGGTATTTAAATACTGGCAATATCCCTTTACGAGCCACTATGCTGCAATAAAAAGCAACAATGCGCTCACTTCCCCCTTTGCCAAGTAGCACATGACAGACACAAATCCCCATGCTAGCCATGACACCTGCCAGACACAATGCCCTCATGACCCCTGCTATGTCCCTTATCCCAGTTAAAATGCCCCCAATGTTAGCCACAATTTTATCCATGCCAGCCACAATGCTAACTAACCACAAAAACACCATGACAGTCAAAGTACCCCGTGGCAGACAACATGCTTATATGAAGTCAGCAATATCCCATATCCAAACCAAAATGCCCCCATTACAGCTACAATGTCCCCAGTATCCTTTATACCTCTCACAATTCCCCTTATTCCAGACACATTGCCCTCAATGCCCCCTTAGCCAATCGCAATAAAACCATGACAACCACAATGGCCTCAGTGCCCCTATGACAACTATAATGCCCTATGACAGTCAAAAAAGTCATCTTGCCAGCCAAAATGACTCCATGAAATTTACTAAACCCCCATCTGCAATATTCCTTATCTCCTCAAAATGCCCTCATGACATCCACAATGTTCATAATCCCTGTCACAATACCCCATGAAACTCACAATAAAGCCCACATGAGAGCCACAGTGCCCATGACAGAAACTATTGCCCTACAATGGCCAAAATGCCCCAATGACAAGTACAATGCTCTCATTGCCCATTTTACCAGTCACAATGCCCACATAAATACCTCAATGCCCTCCATGCCAGCCCTAATACCTTCATAACTATTAAAATGCCCCCATGACAGCCACACTGAATTATAATTCCTCAAAGACAACTGCAATAAGCTTAATGATCCTCTAATCAGTCTCATTGCCCCATGAAGGCCATCATAGCCTTTATACCAGCTATAATGCTTCATGCCAGCAAAAACTCATATTTTCCAGTCACAATGCTGACCATAAGAGCCAATATGCCACCATGACATCCACAATATCTCTTATCTCAGCCACTATGTCCTTATTACAGCCACAATTAAATTCATGCCAGCCAGAATGCCCTCATCGCCACCTTTCCAAAAGGAAAGTCTCCATACCACCCATAATGCTCCTGTGCAATCTACAAAGCCAAAATGACAACAGCTATATCCATTTTCGCAGTCACAAATCCCCCATACCAGCCACAATGTACTTTATTAAAGCAACAATGCTGTCAATGCACCTTATGCTCGCCACAATGTCTCTTTGACCAGCAAAAGCCTTTAATGCCCTTATGCCAGCCACGAATCCCCACTATAACCAAAATGCCCTCACTTCCTCCTTTGCCAGTTACAATGACCTCCATGCCAGCCAGAATGCCCTTAATTTCCTTTTAGCCAACCACAATATCCCCAAGGCAACCACAAAGCCCTCATGCCAGCCATAATTCCACATTCCAGCCACAATGCCATATACAATGTACTTAATCCCGAAAACAATACCCCTTATGCCAGCCAAATTGCCAAAACGACAACCATAAACCTTCAATGCCCGTATACCAACCATATTGCCTCCATGACAGCCAAAATGTCCTCACATCCCCTTTTCCGAGACACAATACCATCCATGCCAGTCACAACGCCCTCACTTCACCCTTGGCCAAAAACAATGACAACATGACAACCACAAAGCCCCCATGCCAGCCACAATAACACCCGATATGTCTGTTATTCCAGTCAAAATGCCGCCATAACAGCCAGTAACAATGCTGCCAATGCCCCTTATGCCAACCACAAGGACACACTGACAGCTACATATAATCAATGCCCATATGACAGACAAAATGCTCTCATTTGCCTAAAAACAAAGCCCTTCATGCCAGCTACAATGTACTCATTTCCTCTTTGTCAACCACAATGTCCACATGACAGTCACAAATCCCTATGCCAGCAATGATGGCACATGTCAGCCACAATGCCCTCCATGCCAGTCACAATGCCATTATTAGCCTATGCAAACTAGAATGGCCTTGTTCTAACCATAATGCCGCTAATTTAAGCCAGAATGCCCACATGACACCCGCTATATGCCTTATTCCACCTGGAATGCTCCAACGCCAGCCAAAATGGCTCCCATTCAAGCAACAATGCCTAAATGCAAGCCATAATACTCCCATAAGAGCCACTTTGAACCCATTTTACCCACAATGTCCCTTATCCCGGCCACAATATCTCCATGACAGCCAAAATGTCCTCTATGCCAGGCAAAATGCCCTCATTTCTGCTTTTGCCAGTCATAATGCCCCATGACAGCCACAGTTACCTCATTTCTCTCAATGCCGGCCACAGGGCCCGCTATACCTGCCACAATGCCCACATGACAGCAAAAATTTCCTATTGGGAAAGGGGAGATGGTGATGAATGTGTATGTTGGAATGTAAATGCAGTGAATCCATGTGCATAATGCAAAGGCATTTACAATGCCCTGAAATATCTGTAGCCAATATATGTACTACTAGACATGTATTCTTATATACTAAGAAGGTATTACCACACCTCTGAAAGTCCAGAGCTAGAAACTAGCCTGATAATTATCAGTAATTAATAATAATATTAATTACCGGTTCTCTGATTCCTCTATTGCCGCTGATTGGAGGATTCCATATCTTGCTTCTTTTCACTTTCAAATAGACACCTAGAAAAAAAAAAAGGTGTGATAATACGTTCCTGGTATATGCTATAGATGTATTGGATCAGTAAAGAGATGTTAGTGTGCCTAGTTTCTCATAAAACAAAAGTAATTTTAAAAGGGCAATTGAACCCTTTCTGGGATACCTTCTGATGAGCCAAACTAGAGATCCCACCTGAAGAATTCCTATCCAAGAATCTGCACCGTCCACCCCATTCTGACTAGAAGCCACAAGTAGCATAGAAATGTCTCTGACCACATTCCCTAATTTACTCACCAATCACATTCTCAAGAATATCCTACAAGAACAATTACTATCGAAAAAAAAACCTTTTGCAAACCACAACCAAAACACAACCTGACCAGGGAAATCCAACTCAAAATCATTTTATTATCAAAACTGTGTGAATTATTTCTATCACACCTACTTTACGTAATGATAATACTTTCAAGAGTAATTTTATCAACATTTATTAGCCCCACAAAAGACTGAAAACATACTTTTACCCAAAAGTATAAGTAACCATTTCTCACTTAATTTATGCCTCCTGGAACAAAAACCCTTTTGAGTAAAGTTATTTTTTCTTCTTTGCTCTCCTGAATTAAGAAGTCACGAAAGTCACAATGTTCCAATCACAGCACAATGCCCGTTTGAGAACAAAAATACCTAAAAAGCTGCAGTACCTGCCACAAAGTCCTCAGTGCCAACCACCTTTCCCCATGACAACCACAATGCCTTTAATGAACCCTATGCAAGCCACAATACCTGCTAGGCCAACCAAAATTCCCACATGACAACCAGAGTGCCCTCTATACCAGCCACAATACCCCAAAAAAAGCCACAATGCTCTTCAGGCCAGCCATAATGCCCCCATAACACCCACAAAGTACCTTATGCCATTTACTATGCCCCATGCCAGCCACCAGGTTCTTATAAGAGCCACTATGCCTTATGCCAGCCATATTGCCTCCTTTTAAGTCACAATCAACTCTCTTCCATGCAATAATCAATGCCCTTTAAGCCAGCCCCTATGCCCAAGCGGTATTTAAAAACTGGCAATATCCCTTTACGAGCCACTATACTGCAATAAAAAGCAACAATGCGCTCACTTCCCCCTTTGCCAACTAGCACATGACAGACACAAATCCCCATGCTAGCCATGACCCCTGCCAGACACAATGCCCTCATGACCCCTGCTATGTCCCTTATCCCAGTTAAAATGCCCCCAATGTTAGCCACAATTTCATCCATGCCAGCCACAATGCTAACTAACCACAATAACACCATGACAGTCAAAGTACCCCGTGGCAGACAACATGCTTATATGAAATCAGCAATATCCCATATCCAAACCAAAATGCCCCCATTACAGCTACAATGTCCCCAGTATCCTTTATACCTCTCACAATTCCCCTTATTTCAGACACATTGCCCTCAATGCCCTCTTAGCCAATCGCAATAAAACCATGACAACCACAATGGCCTCAGTGCCCCTATGACAACTATAATGCCCTATGACAGTCAAAAAAGTCATCTTGCCAGCCAAAATGACTCCATGAAATTTACTAAACCCCCATCTGCAATATTCCTTATCTCCTCAAAATGCCCTCATGACATCCACAATGTTCATAATCCCAGTCACAATACCCCATGAAACTCACAATAAAGCCCACATGAGAGCCACAGTGCCCATGACAGAAACTATTGCCCTACAATGGCCAAAATGCCCCAATGACAAGTACAATGCTCTCATTGCCCATTTTACCAGTCACAATGCCCACATAAATACCTCAATGCCCTCCATGCCAGCCCTAATACCTTCATAACTATTAAAATGCCCCCATGACAGCCACACTGAATTATAATTCCTCAAAGACAACTGCAATAAGCTTAATGATCCTCTAATCAGTCTCATTGCCCCATGAAGGCCATCATAGCCTTTATACCAGCTATAATGCTCCATGCCAGCAAAAACTCATATTTTCCAGTCACAATGCTGACCATAAGAGCCAATATGCCACCATGACATCCACAATATCTCTTATCTCAGCCACTATGTCCTTATTACAGCCACAATTAAATTCATGCCAGCCAGAATGCCCTCATCGCCACCTTTCCAAAAGGAAAGTCTCCATACCACCCACAATGCTCCTGTGCAATCTACAAAGCCAAAATGACAACAGCTATATCCATTTTCGCAGTCACAAATCCCCCATGCCAGCCACAATGTACTTTATTAAAGCAACAATGCTGTCAATGCACCTTATGCTCGCCACAATGCCTCTTTGACCAGCAAAAGCCTTTAATGCCCTTATGCCAGCCACGAATCCCCACTATAACCAAAATGCCCTCACTTCCTCCTTTGCCAGTTACAATGACCTCCATGCCAGCCAGAATGCCCTTAATTTCCTTTTAGCCAACCACAATATCCCCAAGGCAACCACAAAGCCCTCATGCCAGCCATAATTCCACATTCCAGCCACAATGCCATATACAATGTACTTAATCCCGGAAACAATACCCCTTATGCCAGCCAAATTGCCAAAACGACAACCATAAACCTCCAATGCCCGTATACCAACCATATTGCCTCCATGACAGCCAAAATGTCCTCACATCCCCTTTTCCGAGACACAATACCATCCATGCCAGTCACAACGCCCTCACTTCACCCTTGGCCAAAAACAATGACAACATGACAACCACAAAGCCCCCATGCCAGCCACAATAACACCCGATATGTCTGTTATTCCAGTCAAAATGCCGCCATAACAGCCAGTAACAATGCTGCCAATGCCCCTTATGCCAACCACAAGGACACACTGACAGCTACATATAATCAATGCCCATATGACAGACAAAATGCTCTCATTTGCTTAAAAACAAAGCCCTTCATGCCAGCTACAATGTACTCATTTCCTCTTTGTCAACCACAATGTCCACATGACAGTCACAAATCCCTATGCCAGCAATGATGGCACATGTCAGCCACAATGCCCTCCATGCCAGTCACAATGCCATTATTAGCCTATGCAAACTAGAATGGCCTTGTTCTAACCATAATGCCGCTAATTTAAGCCAGAATGCCCACATGACACCCGCTATATGCCTTATTCCACCTGGAATGCTCCAACGCCAGCCAAAATGGCTCCCATTCAAGCAACAATGCCTAAATGCAAGCCATAATACTCCCATAAGAGCCACTTTGAACCCATTTTACCCACAATGTCCCTTATCCCGGCCACAATATCTCCATGACAGCCAAAATGTCCTCTATGCCAGGCAAAATGCCCTCATTTCTGCTTTTGCCAGTCATAATGCCCCATGACAGCCACAGTTACCTCATTTCTCTCAATGCCGGCCACAGGGCCCTCTATACCTGCCACAATGCCCACATGACAGCAAAAATTTCCTATTGGGAAAGGGGAGATGGTGATGAATGTGTATGTTGGAATGTAAATGCAGTGAATCCATGTGCATAATGCAAAGGCATTTACAATGCCCTGAAATATCTGTAGCCAATATATGTACTACTAGACATGTATTCTTATATACTAAGAAGGTATTACCACACCTCTGAAAGTCCAGAGCTAGAAACTAGCCTGATAATTATCAGTAATTAATAATAATATTAATTACCAGTTCTCGGATTCCTCTATTGCCGCTGACTGGAGGATTCCATATCTTGCTTCTTTTCACTTTCAAATAGACACCTAGAAAAAAAAAAGAGGTGTGATAATACGTTCCTTGTATATGCTATAGATGTATTGGATCAGTAAAGAGATGTTAGTGTGCCTAGTTTCTCATAAAACAAAAGTAATTTTAAAAGGGCAATTGAACCCTTTCTGGGATACCTTCTGATGAGCCAAACTAGAGATCCCACCTGAAGAATTCCTATCCAAGAATCTGCACCGTCCACCCCATCCTGACTAGAAGCCACAAGTAGCATAGAAATGTCTCTGACCACATTCCCTAATTTACTCACCAATCACATTCTCAAGAATATCCTACAAGAACAATTACTATCGAAAAAAAAAACCTTTTGCAAACCACAACCAAAACACAACCTGACCAGGGAAATCCAACTCAAAATCATTTTATTATCAAAACTGTGTGAATTATTTCTATCACACCTACTTTACGTAATGATAATACTTTCAAGAGTAATTTTATCAACATTTATTAGCCCCACAAAAGACTGAAAACATACTTTTACCCAAAAGTATAAGTAACCATTTCTCACTTAATTTATGCCTCCTGGAACAAAAACCCTTTTGAGTAAAGTTATTTTTTCTTCTTTGCTCTCCTGAATTAAGAAGTCACGAAAGTCACAATGTTCCAATCACAGCACAATGCCCGTTTGAGAACAAAAATACCTAAAAAGCTGCAGTACCTGCCACAAAGTCCTCAGTGCCAACCACCTTTCCCCATGACAACCACAATGCCTTTAATGAACCCTATGCAAGCCACAATACCTGCTAGGCCAACCAAAATTCCCACATGACAACCAGAGTGCCCTCTATACCAGCCACAATACCCCAAAAAAAGCCACAATGCTCTTCAGGCTAGCCATAATGCCCCCATAACACCCACAAAGTACCTTATGCCATTTACTATGCCCCATGCCAGCCACCAGGTTCTTATAAGAGCCACTATGCCTTATGCCAGCCATATTGCCTCCTTTTAAGTCACAATCAACTCTCTTCCATGCAATAATCAATGCCCTTTAAGCCAGCCCCTATGCCCAAGCGGTATTTAAAAACTGGCAGTATCCCTTTACGAGCCACTATGCTGCAATAAAAAGCAACAATGCGCTCACTTCCCCCTTTGCCAACTAGCACATGACAGATACAAATCCCCATGCTAGCCATGACACCTGCCAGACACAATGCCCTCATGACCCCTGCTATGTCCCTTATCCCAGTTAAAATGCCCCCAATGTTAGCCACAATTTCATCCATGCCAGCCACAATGCTAACTAACCACACAAACACCATGACAGTCAAAGTACCCCGTGGCAGACAACATGCTTATATGAAGTCAGCAATATCCCATATCCAAACCAAAATGCCCCCATTACAGCTACAATGTCCCCAGTATCCTTTATAACTCTCACAATTCCCCTTATTCCAGACACATTGCCCTCAATGCCCCCTTAGCCAACCGCAATAAAAGCATGACAACCACAATGGCCTCAGTGCCCCTATGACAACTATAATGCCCTATGACAGTCAAAAAAGTCATCTTGCCAGCCACAATGACTCCATGAAATTTACTAAACCCTCATCTGCAATATTCCTTATCTCCTCAAAATGCCCTCATGACATCCACAATGTTCATAATCCCAGTCACAATACCCCATGAAACTCACAATAAAGCCCACATGAGAGCCACAGTGCCCATGACAGAAACTATTGCCCTACAATGGCCAAAATGCCCCAATGACAAGTACAATGCTCTCATTGCCCATTTTACCAGTCACAATGCCCACATAAATACCTCAATGCCCTCCATGCCAGCCCTAATACCTTCATAACTATTAAAATGCCCCCATGACAGCCACACTGAATTAGAATTCCTCAAAGACAACTGCAATAAGCTTAATGATCCTCTAATCAGTCTCATTGCCCCATGAAGGCCATCATAGCCTTTATACCAGCTATAATGCTCCATGCCAGCAAAAACTCATATTTTCCAGTCACAATGCTGACCATAAGAGCCAATATGCCACCATGACATCCACAATATCTCTTATCTCAGCCACTATGTCCTTATTACAGCCACAATTAAATTCATGCCAGCCAGAATGCCCTCATCGCCACCTTTCCAAAAGGAAAGTCTCCATACCACCCACAATGCTCCTGTGCAATCTACAAAGCCAAAATGACAACAGCTATATCCATTTTCGCAGTCACAAATCCCCCATGCCAGCCACAATGTACTTTATTAAAGCAACAATGCTGTCAATGCACCTTATGCTCGCCACAATGCCTCTTTGACCAGCAAAAGCCTTTAATGCCCTTATGCCAGCCACGAATCCCCACTATAACCAAAATGCCCTCACTTCCTCCTTTGCCAGTTACAATGACCTCCATGCCAGCCAGAATGCCCTTAATTTCCTTTTAGCCAACCACAATATCCCCAAGGCAACCACAAAGCCCTCATGCCAGCCATAATTCCACATTCCAGCCACAATGCCATATACAATGTACTTAATCCCGGAAACAATACCCCTTATGCCAGCCAAATTGCCAAAACGACAACCATAAACCTCCAATGCCCGTATACCAACCATATTGCCTCCATGACAGCCAAAATGTCCTCACATCCCCTTTTCCGAGACACAATACCATCCATGCCAGTCACAACGCCCTCACTTCACCCTTGGCCAAAAACAATGACAACATGACAACCACAAAGCCCCCATGCCAGCCACAATAACACCCGATATGTCTGTTATTCCAGTCAAAATGCCGCCATAACAGCCAGTAACAATGCTGCCAATGCCCCTTATGCCAACCACAAGGACACACTGACAGCTACATATAATCAATGCCCATATGACAGACAAAATGCTCTCATTTGCTTAAAAACAAAGCCCTTCATGCCAGCTACAATGTACTCATTTCCTCTTTGTCAACCACAATGTCCACATGACAGTCACAAATCCCTATGCCAGCAATGATGGCACATGTCAGCCACAATGCCCTCCATGCCAGTCACAATGCCATTATTAGCCTATGCAAACTAGAATGGCCTTGTTCTAACCATAATGCCGCTAATTTAAGCCACAATGCCCACATGACACCCGCTATATGCCTTATTCCACCTGGAATGCTCCAACGCCAGCCAAAATGGCTCCCATTCAAGCAACAATGCCTAAATGCAAGCCATAATACTCCCATAAGAGCCACTTTGAACCCATTTTACCCACAATGTCCCTTATCCCGGCCACAATATCTCCATGACAGCCAAAATGTCCTCTATGCCAGGCAAAATGCCCTCATTTCTGCTTTTGCCAGTCATAATGCCCCATGACAGCCACAGTTACCTCATTTCTCTCAATGCCGGCCACAGGGCCCTCTATACCTGCCACAATGCCCACATGACAGCAAAAATTTCCTATTGGGAAAGGGGAGATGGTGATGAATGTGTATGTTGGAATGTAAATGCAGTGAATCCATGTGCATAATGCAAAGGCATTTACAATGCCCTGAAATATCTGTAGCCAATATATGTACTACTAGACATGTATTCTTATATACTAAGAAGGTATTACCACACCTCTGAAAGTCCAGAGCTAGAAACTAGCCTGATAATTATCAGTAATTAATAATAATATTAATTACCAGTTCTCGGATTCCTCTATTGCCGCTGACTGGAGGATTCCATATCTTGCTTCTTTTCACTTTCAAATAGACACCTAGAAAAAAAAAAAGAGGTGTGATAATACGTTCCTTGTATATGCTATAGATGTATTGGATCAGTAAAGAGATGTTAGTGTGCCTAGTTTCTCAGAAAACAAAAGTAATTTTAAAAGGGCAATTGAACCCTTTCTGGGATACCTTCTGATGAGCCAAACTAGAGATCCCACCTGAAGAATTCCTATCCAAGAATCTGCACCGTCCACCCCATCCTGACTAGAAGCCACAAGTAGCATAGAAATGTCTCTGACCACATTCCCTAATTTACTCACCAATCACATTCTCAAGAATATCCTACAAGAACAATTACTATCGAAAAAAAAAACCTTTTGCAAACCACAACCAAAACACAACCTGACCAGGGAAATCCAACTCAAAATCATTTTATTATCAAAACTGTGTGAATTATTTCTATCACACCTACTTTACGTAATGATAATACTTTCAAGAGTAATTTTATCAACATTTATTAGCCCCACAAAAGACTGAAAACATACTTTTACCCAAAAGTATAAGTAGCCATTTCTCACTTAATTTATGCCTCCTGGAACAAAAACCCTTTTGAGTAAAGTTATTTTTTCTTCTTTGTTCTCCTGAATTAAGAAGTCACGACAGTCACAATGTTCCAATCACAGCACAATGCACGTTTGAGAACAACAATACCTAAAAAGCTGCAGTACCTGCCACAAAGTCCTCAGTGTCAACCACCTTTCCCCATGACAACCACAATGCCTTTAATGAACCCTATGCAAGCCACAATACCTGCTAGGCCAACCAAAATTCCCACATGACAACCAGAGTGCCCTCTATACCAGCCACAATACCCCAAAAAAAGCCACAATGCTCTTCAGGCCAGCCATAATGCCCCCATAACACCCACAAAGTACCTTATGCCATTTACTATGCCCCATGCCAGCCACCAGGTTCTTATAAGAGCCACTATGCCTTATGCCAGCCATAGTGCCTCCTTTTAAGTCACAATCAACTCTCTTCCATGCAATAATCAATGCCCTTTAAGCCAGCCCCTATGCCCAAGTGGTATTTAAAAACTGGCAATATCCCTTTACGGGCCACTATGCTGCAATAAAAAGCAACAATGCGCTCACTTCCCCCTTTGCCAACTAGCACATGACAGATACAAATCCCCATGCTAGCCATGACACCTGCCAGACACAATGCCCTCATGACCCCTGCTATGTCCCTTATCCCAGTTAAAATGCCCACAATGTTAGCCACAATTTCATCCATGCCAGACACAATGCTAACTAACCACAAAAACACCATGACAGTCAAAGTACCCCGTGGCAGACAACATGCTTATATGAAATCACCAATATCCCATATCCAAACCAAAATGCCCCCATTACAGCTACAATGTCCCCAGTATCCTTTTTACCTCCCACAATTCCCCTTATTCCAGACACATTGCCCTCAATGCCCCCCTTAGCCAACCGCAATAAAACCATGACAACCACAATGGCCTCAGTGCCCCTATGACAACTATAATGCCCTATGACAGTCAAAAAAGTCATCTTGCCAGCCACAATGACTCCATGAAATTTACTAAACCCCCATCTGCAATATTCCTTATCTCCTCAAAATGCCCTCATGACATCCACAATGTTCATAATCCCAGTCACAATACCCCATGAAACTCACAATAAAGCCCACATGAGAGCCACAGTGCCCATGACAGAAACTATTGCCCTACAATGGCCAAAATGCCCCAATGACAACTACAATGCTCTCATTGCCCATTTTACCAGCCACAATGCCCACATAAATACCTCAATGCCCTCCATGCCAGCCCTAATACCTTCATAACTATTAAAATGCCCCCATGACAGCCACACTGAATTAGAATTCCTCAAAGACAACTGCAATAAGCTTAATGATCCTCTAATCAGTCTCATTGCCCCATGAAGGCCATCATATCCTTTCAACCAGCTATAGTGCTCCATGCCAGCAAAAACTCATATTTTCCAGTCACAATGCTGACCATAATAGCCAATATGCCACCATGACATCCACAATATCTCTTATCTCAGCCACTATGTCCTTATTACAGCCACAATTAAATACATGCCAGCCAGAATGCCTCATCGCCACCTTTCCAAAAGTAAAGTCTCCATACCACCCACAATGCCCCTGTGCAATCTACAATGCCAAAATGACAACAGCTATATCCATTTTCCCAGTCACAAATCCCCCATGACAGCCACAATGTACTTTATTAAAGCAACAATGTTGTCAATGCACCTTATGCTCGCCACAATGCCTCTTTGACCAGCAAAAGCCTTTAATGCCCTTATGCCAGCCATGAATCCCCACTATAACCAAAATGCCCTCACTTCCTCCTTTGCCAGTTACAATGACCTCCATGCCAGCCAGAATGCCCTTAATTTCCTTTTAGCCAACCACAATATCCTCAAGGCAACCACAAAGCCCTCATGCCAGCCATAAATCCACATTCTAACCACAATGCCAGATACAATGTACTTAATCCCGGAAACAATACCCCTTATGCCAGCCACATTGCCAAAACGACAACCACAAACCTCCAATGCCCATATACCAACCATATTGCCTCCATGACAGCCAAAATGTCCTCACATCCCCTTTTGCGAGACACAACACCATCCATGCCAGTCACAACACCCTCACTTCACCCTTGTCCAAAAACAATGACAACATGACAACCACAAAGCCCCCATGCCAGCCACATTAACACCCGATATGTCTATTATTCCAGTCAAAATGTCGCCATAACAGCCAGTAACAATGCTGCCAATGCCCCTTATGCCAACCACAAGGACACACTGACAGCTACATATAATCAATGCCCATATGACAGACAAAATGCTCTCATTTGCATAAAAACAAAGCCCTTCATGCCAGCTACAATGTACTCATTTCCTCTTTGTCAACCACAATGTCCACATGACAGTCACAAATCCCTATGCCAGCAATGAAGGCACATGTCAGCCACAATGCCCTCCATGCCAGTCACAATGCCATTATTAGCCTATGCAAACTAGAATGGCCTTGTTCTAACCATAATGCCACTAATTTAAGCCACAATGCCCACATGACACCCGCTATATGCCTTATTCCATCTGGAATGCTCCAACACCAGCCATAATGGCTCCCATTCAAGCAACAATGCCTAAATGCAAGCCATAATACTCCCATAAGAGCCACTTTGAACCCATTTTACCCACAATGTCCCTTATCCCGGCCACAATATCTCCATGACAGCCAAAATGTCCTCTATGCCAGCCAAAATGCCCTCATTTCTGCTTTTGCCAGTCATAATGCCCCATGACAGCCACAGTTACCTCATTTCTCTCAATGCCGGCCACAGGGCCCTCCATACCTGCCACAATGCCCACATGACAGCAAAAATTACCTATTGGGAAAGGGGAGATGGTGATGAATGTGTATGTTGGAATGTAAATGCAGTGAATCCATGTGCAGAATGCAAAGGCATTTACAATGCCCTGAAATATCTGTAGCCGATATATGTACTACTAGACATGTATTCTTATATACTAGGAAGGTATTACCACACCTCTGAAAGTCCAGAGCTAGAAACTAGCCTGATAATTATCAGTAATTAATAATAATATTAATTACCAGTTCTCTGATTCCTCTATTGCCGCTGACTGGAGGATTCCATATCTTGCTTCTTTTCACTTTCAAATAGACACCTAGAAAAAAAAAAAAAGAGGTGTGATAATACGTTCCTGGTATATGCTATAGATGTATTGGATCAGTAAAGAGATGTTAGTGTGCCTAGTTTCTCATAAAACAAAAGTAATTTTTAAAGGGCAATTGAACCCTTTCTGGGATACCTTCTGATGAGCCAAACTAGAGATCCCACCTGAAGAATTCCTATCCAAGAATCTGCACCGTCCACCCCATCCTGACTAGAAGCCACAAGTAGCATAGAAATGTCTCTGACCACATTCCCTAATTTACTCACTGTAGCGCTCACTTCCGCTCCGTCCCGCTGGGTCCCGTAGGGTGCGCGCGCACGCTCGCGCCCGGCCTTAAAGGGCCAGCGCGCGCAATTAGGATCGTCATCATCATCAACTGCCACGATTTCCTGGTCTATAAGAAGGCCCCTGGCCTTCTAATCCTTGCCTGAGCGTTGTTAGTCTTTCCCAGTCTGTCTCGCAAATGGTCCCTTAGTGTCTCCCGTTCCAGCTGTTACCCGTATTGTTCCCGTGCCTACCCGCGTTCTAGTGCCTTCTGCCACGTCAAGTGCCATCTGCCACGTCAAGTGCCTTCTGCCACGTCAAGTGCCACCTGCCACGTCAAGTGCCATCTGCCACGTCAAGTGCCATCTGCCACGTCAAGTGTCTACCGCTCATCGGATACTGCCCGCCACGTCTGGCGCCACTTGCCGCACCTGCCTCCAACCGTGCTGAAGCCACAGCCACCGCCCGGACTATTTCAGGTACCCAAGCATTACAGTCTGCCATTTTACTTTCGCATAGACTGTGACCTGGTCAGCTGCCGCCCCGCTACAGCGGAGCGGCCTAGTGGGTCCACAAACCCTATGTCCATGACACTCACCAATCACATTCTCAAGAATATCCTACAAGAACAATTACGATCGAAAAAAAAAAACCTTTTGCAAACCACAACCAAACACAACCTGACCAGGGAAATCCAACTCAAAATCATTTTATTATCAAAACTGTGTGAATTATTTCTATCACACCTACTTTACGTAATGATAATACTTTCAAGAGTAATTTTATCAACATTTATTAGCCCCACAAAAGACTGAAAACATACTTTTACCCAAAAGTATAAGTAACCATTTCTCACTTAACTTATGCCTCCTGGAACAAAAACCCTTTTGAGTAAAGTTATTTTTTCTTCTTTGCTCTCCTGAATTAAGAAGTCACGACAGTCACAATGTTCCAATCACAGCACAATGCCCGTTTGAGAACAACAATACCTAAAAAGCTGCAGTACCTGCCACAAAGTCCTCAGTGCCAACCACCTTTCCCCATGACAATCACAATGCCTTTAATGAACCCTATGCAAGCCACAATACCTGCTAGGCCAACCAAAATTCCCACATGACAACCAGAGTGCCCTCTATACCAGCCACAATACCCCAAAGAAAGCCACAATGCTCTTCAGGCCAGCCATAATGCCCCCATAACACCCACAAAGTACCTTATGCCATTTACTATGCCCCATGCCAGCCACCAGGTTCTTATAAGAGCCACTATGCCTTATGCCAGCCATAGTGCCTTCTTTTAAGTCACAATCAACTCTCTTCCATGCAATAATCAATGCCCTTTAAGCCAGCCCCTATGCCCAAGTGGTATTTAAAAACTGGCAATATCCCTTTACGGGCCACTATGCTGCAATAAAAAGCAACAATGCGCTCACTTCCCCCTTTGCCAACTAGCACATGACAGATACAAATCCCCATGCTAGCCATGACACCTGCCAGACACAATGCCCTCATGACCCCTGCTATGTCCCTTATCCCAGTTAAAATGCCCACAATGTTAGCCACAATTTCATCCATGCCAGACACAATGCTAACTAACCACAAAAACACCATGACAGTCAAAGTACCCCGTGGCAGACAACATGCTTATATGAAATCACCAATATCCCATATCCAAACCAAAATGCCCCCATTACAGCTACAATGTCCCCAGTATCCTTTTTACCTCCCACAATTCCCCTTATTCCAGACACATTGCCCTCAATGCCCCCCTTAGCCAACCGCAATAAAACCATGACAACCACAATGGCCTCAGTGCCCCTATGACAACTATAATGCCCTATGACAGTCAAAAAAGTCATCTTGCCAGCCACAATGACTCCATGAAATTTACTAAACCCCCATCTGCAATATTCCTTATCTCCTCAAAATGCCCTCATGACATCCACAATGTTCATAATCCCAGTCACAATACCCCATGAAACTCACAATAAAGCCCACATGAGAACCACAGTGCCCATGACAGAAACTATTGCCCTACAATGGCCAAAATGCCCCAATGACAACTACAATGCTCTCATTGCCCATTTTACCAGCCACAATGCCCACATAAATACCTCAATGCCCTCCATGCCAGCCCTAATACCTTCATAACTATTAAAATGCCCCCATGACAGCCACACTGAATTAGAATTCCTCAAAGACAACTGCAATAAGCTTAATGATCCTCTAATCAGTCTCATTGCCCCATGAAGGCCATCATATCCTTTCTACCAGCTATAGTGCTCCATGCCAGCAAAAACTCATATTTTCCAGTCACAATGCTGACCATAATAGCCAATATGCCACCATGACATCCACAATATCTCTTATCTCAGCCACTATGTCCTTATTACAGCCACAATTAAATACATGCCAGCCAGAATGCCTCATCGCCACCTTTCCAAAAGTAAAGTCTCCATACCACCCACAATGCCCCTGTGCAATCTACAATGCCAAAATGACAACAGCTATATCCATTTTCCCAGTCACAAATCCCCCATGACAGCCACAATGTACTTTATTAAAGCAACAATGTTGTCAATGCACCTTATGCTCGCCACAATGCCTCTTTGACCAGCAAAAGCCTTTAATGCCCTTATGCCAGCCACGAATCCCCACTATAACCAAAATGCCCTCACTTCCTCCTTTGCCAGTTACAATGACCTCCATGCCAGCCAGAATGCCCTTAATTTCCTTTTAGCCAACCACAATATCCTCAAGGCAACCACAAAGCCCTCATGCCAGCCATAAATCCACATTCTAACCACAATGCCAGATACAATGTACTTAATCCCGGAAACAATACCCCTTATGCCAGCCACATTGCCAAAACGACAACCACAAACCTCCAATGCCCATATACCAACCATATTGCCTCCATGACAGCCAAAATGTCCTCACATCCCCTTTTGCGAGACACAACACCATCCATGCCAGTCACAACACCCTCACTTCACCCTTGTCCAAAAACAATGACAACATGACAACCACAAAGCCCCCATGCCAGCCACAATAACACCCGATATGTCTATTATTCCAGTCAAAATGTCGCCATAACAGCCAGTAACAATGCTGCCAATGCCCCTTATGCCAACCTCAAGGACACACTGACAGCTACATATAATCAATGCCCATATGACAGACAAAATGCTCTAATTTGCCTAAAAACAAAGCCCTTCATGCCAGCTACAATGCACTCATTTCCTCTTTGTCAACCACAATGTCCACATGACAGTCACAAATCCCTATGCCAGCAATGATGGCACATGTCAGCCACAATGCCCTCCATGCCAGTCACAATGCCATTATTAGCCTATGCAAACTAGAATGGCCTTGTTCTAAACATAATGCCGCTAATTTAAGCCACAATGCCCACATGACACCCGCTATATGCCTTATTCCATCTGGAATGCTCCAACGCCAGCCATAATGGCTCCCATTCAAGCAACAATGCCTAAATGCAAGCCATAATACTCCCATAAGAGCCACTTTGAACCCATTTTACCCACAATGTCCCTTATCCCGGCCACAATATCTCCATGCCAGCCTAAATGCCCTCATTTCTGCTTTTGCCAGTCATAATGCCTCATGACAGCCACAGTTACCTCATTTCTCTCAATGTCGGCCACAGGGCCCTCCATACCTGCCACAATGCCCACATGACAGCAAAAATTTCCTATTGGGAAAGGGGAGATGGTGATGAATGTGTATGTTGGAATGTAAATGCAGTGAATCCATGTGCAGAATGCAAAGGCATTTACAATGCCCTGAAATATCTGTAGCCAATATATGTACTACTAGACATGTATTCATATATACTAGGAAGGTATTACCACACCTCTGAAAGTCCAGAGCTAGAAACTAGCCTGATAATTATCAGTAATTAATAATAATATTAATTACCAGTTCTCTGATTCCTCTATTGCCGCTGACTGGAGGATTCCATATCTTGCTTCTTTTCACTTTCAAATAGACACCTAGAAAAAAAAAAAAAAGAGATGTGATAATACGTTCCTGGTATATGCTATAGATGTATTGGATCAGTAAAGAGATGTTAGTGTGCCTAGTTTCTCATAAAACAAAAGTAATTTTTAAAGGGCAATTGAACCCTTTCTGGGATACCTTCTGATGAGCCAAACTAGAGATCCCACCTGAAGAATTCCTATCCAAGAATCTGCACCGTCCACCCCATCCTGACTAGAAGCCACAAGTAGCATAGAAATGTCTCTGACCACATTCCCTAATTTACTCACTGTAGCGCTCACTTCCGCTCCGTCCGGCTGGGTCCCGTAGGGTGCGCGCGCACGCTCGCGCCCGGCCTTAAAGGGCTAGCGCGCGCAATTAGCATCGTCATCATCATCAACTGCCACGATTTCCTGGTCTATAAGAAGGCCCCTGGCCTTCTAATCCTTGCCTGAGCGTTGTTAGTCTTTCCCAGTCTGTCTCGCAAATGGTCCCTTAGTGTCTCCCGTTCCAGCTGTTACCCGTGCCATGTTACCGTTCCTGCATTCCGTATTGTTCCTGTGCCTTCCCGCGTTCTAGTGCCTTCTGCCACGTCAAGTGCCTTCTGCCACGTCAAGTGCCATCTGCCACGTCAAGTGGCATCTGCCACGTCAAGTGTCTACCGCTCATCGGATACTGCCCGCCACGTCTGGCGCCACTTGCCGCACCTGCCTCCAACCGTGCTGAAGCCACAGCCACCGCCCGGACTATTTCAGGTACCAAAGCATTACAGTCTGCCATTTTACTTTCGCATAGACTGTGACCTGGTCAGCTGCCGCCCCGCTATAGCGGAGCGGCCTAGTGGGTCCACAAACCCAGTGTCCGTGACACTCACCAATCACATTCTCAAGAATATCCTACAAGAACAATTACGATCGGAAAAAAAAAAACCTTTTGCAAACCACAACCAAACACAACCTGACCAGGGAAATCCAACTCAAAATCATTTTATTATCAAAACTGTGTGAATTATTTCTATCACACCTACTTTACGTAATGATAATACTTTCAAGAGTAATTTTATCAACATTTATTAGCCCCACAAAAGACTGAAAACATACTTTTACCCAAAAGTATAAGTAACCATTTCTCACTTAACTTATGCCTCCTGGAACAAAAACCCTTTTGAGTAAAGTTATTTTTTCTTCTTTGCTCTCCTGAATTAAGAAGTCACGACAGTCACAATGTTCCAATCACAGCACAATGCCCGTTTGAGAACAACAATACCTAAAAAGCTGCAGTACCTGCCACAAAGTCCTCAGTGCCAACCACCTTTCCCCATGACAATCACAATGCCTTTAATGAACCCTATGCAAGCCACAATACCTGCTAGGCCAACCAAAATTCCCACATGACAACCAGAGTGCCCTCTATACCAGCCACAATACCCCAAAGAAAGCCACAATGCTCTTCAGGCCAGCCATAATGCCCCCATAACACCCACAAAGTACCTTATGCCATTTACTATGCCCCATGCCAGCCACCAGGTTCTTATAAGAGCCACTATGCCTTATGCCAGCCATATTGCCTCCTTTTAAGTCACAATCAACTCTCTTCCATGCAATAATCAATGCCCTTTAAGCCAGCCCCTATGCCCAAGTGGTATTTAAAAACTGGCAATATCCCTTTACGAGCCACTATGCTGCAATAAAAAGCAACAATGCGCTCACTTCCCCCTTTGCCAACTAGCACATGACAGATACAAATCCCCATGCTAGCCATGACACCTGCCAGACACAATGCCCTCATGACCCCTGCTATGTCCCTTATCCCAGTTAAAATGCCCCCAATGTTAGCCACAATTTCATCCATGCCAGACACAATGCTAACTAACCACAAAAACACCATGACAGTCAAAGTACCCCATTGCAGACAACATGCTTATATGAAATCACCAATATCCGATATCCAAACCAAAATGCCCCCATTACAGCTACAATGTCCCCAGTATCCTTTATACCTCTCACAATTCCCCTTATTCCAGACACATTGCCCTCAATGCCCCCTTAGCCAACTGCAATAAAACCATGACAACCACAATGGCCTCAGTGCCCCTATGACAACTATAATGCCCTATGACAGTCAAAAAAGTCATCTTGCCAGCCACAATGACTCCATGAAATTTACTGAACCCCCATCTGCAATATTCCTTATCTCCTCAAAATGCCCTCATGACATCCACAATGTTCATAATCCCAGTCACAATACCCCATGAAACTCACAATAAAGCCCACATGAGAGCCACAGTGCCCATGACAGAAACTATTGCCCTACTATGGCCAAAATGCCCCAATGACAACTACAATGCTCTCATTGCCCATTTTACCAGCCACAATGCCCACATAAATACCTCAATGCCCTCCATGCCAGCCCTAATACCTTCATAACTATTAAAATGCCCCCATGACAGCCACACTGAATTAGAATTCCTCAAAGACAACTGCAATAAGCTTAATGATCCTCTAATCAGTCTCATTGCCCCATGAAGGCCATCATATCCTTTCTACCAGCTATAGTGCTCCATGCCAGCAAAAAATCATATTTTCCAGTCACAATGCTGACCATAAGAGCCAATATGCCACCATGACATCCACAATATCTCTTATCTCAGCCACTATGTACTTATTACAGCCACAATTAAATTCATGCCAGCCAGAATGCCCTCATCGCCACCTTTCCAAAAGGAAAGTCTCCATACCACCCACAATGCCCCTGTGCAATCTACAATGCCAAAATGACAACAGCTATATCCATTTTCCCAGTCACAAATCCCCCATGCCAGCCACAATGTACTTTATTAAAGCAACAATGCTGTCAATGCACCTTATGCTCGCCACAATGCCTCTTTGACCAGCAAAAGCCTTTAATGCCCTTATGCCAGCCACGAATCCCCACTATAACCAAAATGCCCTCACTTCCTCCTTTGCCAGTTACAATAACCTCCATGCCAGCCAGAATGCCCTTAATTTCCTTTTAGCCAACCACAATATCCCCAAGGCAACCACAAAGCCCTCATGCCAGCCATAATTCCACATTCTTGCCACAATGCCAGATACAATGTACTTAATCCCGGAAACAATACCCCTTATGCCAGCCACATTGCCAAAACGACAACCACAAACTTCCAATGCCCGTATACTAACCATATTGCCTCCATGACAGCCAAAATGTCCTCACATCCCCTTTTGTGAGACACAATACCATCCATGCCAGTCACAACGCCCTCACTTCACCCTTGGCCAAAAACAATGACAACATGACAACCACAAAGCCCCCATGCCAGCCACAATAACACCCGATATGTCTATTATTCCAGTCAAAATGCCGCCATAACAGCCAGTAACAATGCTGCCAATGCCCCTTATGCCAACCTCAAGGACACACTGACAGCTACATATAATCAATGCCCATATGACAGACAAAATGCTCTAATTTGCCTAAAAACAAAGCCCTTCATGCCAGCTACAATGTACTCATTTCCTCTTTGTCAACCACAATGTCCACATGACAGTCACAAATCCCTATGCCAGCAATGATGGCACATGTCAGCCACAATGCCCTCCATGCCAGTCACAATGCCATTATTAGCCTATGCAAACTAGAATGGCCTTGTTCTAAACATAATGCCGCTAATTTAAGCCACAATGCCCACATGACACCCGCTATATGCCTTATTCCATCTGGAATGCTCCAACGCCAGCCATAATGGCTCCCATTCAAGCAACAATGCCTAAATGCAAGCCATAATACTCCCATAAGAGCCACTTTGAACCCATTTTACCCACAATGTCCCTTATCCCGGCCACAATATCTCCATGCCAGCCAAAATGCCCTCATTTCTGCTTTTGCCAGTCATAATGCCTCATGACAGCCACAGTTACCTCATTTCTCTCAATGTCGGCCACAGGGCCCTCCATACCTGCCACAATGCCCACATGACAGCAAAAATTTCCTATTGGGAAAGGGGAGATGCTGATGAATGTGTATGTTGGAATGTAAATGCAGTGAATCCATGTGCAGAATGCAAAGGCATTTACAATGCCCTGAAATATCTGTAGCCAATATATGTACTACTAGACATGTATTCATATATACTAGGAAGGTATTAACACACCTCTGAAAGTCCAGAGCTAGAAACTAGCCTGATAATTATCAGTAATTAATAATAATATTAATTACCAGTTCTCTGATTCCTCTATTGCCGCTGACTGGAGGATTCCATATCTTGCTTCTTTTCACTTTCAAATAGACACCTAGAAAAAAAAAAAAAAGGTGCGATAATACGTTCCTGGTATATGCTATAGATGTATTGGATCAGTAAAGAGATGTTAGTGTGCCTAGTTTCTCATAAAACAAAAGTAATTTTTAAAGGGCAATTGAACCCTTTCTGGGATACCTTCTGATGAGCCAAACTAGAGATCCCACCTGAAGAATTCCTATCCAAGAATCTGCACCGTCCACCCCATCCTGACTAGAAGCCACAAGTAGCATAGAAATGTCTCTGACCACATTCCCTAATTTACTCACTGTAGCGCTCACTTCCGCTCCGTCCGGCTGGGTCCCGTAGTGTGCGCGCGCACGCTCGCGCCCGGCCTTAAAGGGCTAGCGCGCGCAATTAGCATCGTCATCATCATCAACTGCCACGATTTCCTGGTCTATAAGAAGGCCCCTGGCCTTCTAATCCTTGCCTGAGCGTTGTTAGTCTTTCCCAGTCTGTCTCGCAAATGGTCCCTTAGTGTCTCCCGTTCCAGCTGTTACCCGTGCCATGTTACCGTTCCTGTATTCCGTATTGTTCCTGTGCCTTCCCGCGTTCTAGTGCTTTCTGCCACATCAAGTGGCATCTGCCACGTCAAGTGCCATCTGCCACGTCAAGTGCCATCTGCCACGTCAAGTGTCTACCGCTCATCGGATACTGCCCGCCACGTCTGGCGCCACTTGCCGCACCTGCCTCCAACCGTGCTGAAGCCACAGCCACCGCCCGGACTATTTCAGGTACCAAAGCATTACAGTCTGCCATTTTACTTTCGCATAGACTGTGACCTGGTCAGCTGCCGCCCCGCTATAGCGGAGCGGCCTAGTGGGTCCACAAACCCAGTGTCCGTGACACTCACCAATCACATTCTCAAGAATATCCTACAAGAACAATTACGATCGAAAAAAAAAAAACCTTTTGCAAACCACAACCAAACACAACCTGACCAGGGAAATCCAACTCAAAATCATTTTATTATCAAAACTGTGTGAATTATTTCTATCACACCTACTTTACGTAATGATAATACTTTCAAGAGTAATTTTATCAACATTTATTAGCCCCACAAAAGACTGAAAACATACTTTTACCCAAAAGTATAAGTAACCATTTCTCACTTAACTTATGCCTCCTGGAACAAAAACCCTTTTGAGTAAAGTTATTTTTTCTTCTTTGCTCTCCTGAATTAAGAAGTCACGACAGTCACAATGTTCCAATCACAGCACAATGCCCGTTTGAGAACAACAATACCTAAAAAGCTGCAGTACCTGCCACAAAGTCCTCAGTGCCAACCACCTTTCCCCATGACAATCACAATGCCTTTAATGAACCCTATGCAAGCCACAATACCTGCTAGGCCAACCAAAATTCCCACATGACAACCAGAGTGCCCTCTATACCAGCCACAATACCCCAAAGAAAGCCACAATGCTCTTCAGGCCAGCCATAATGCCCCCATAACACCCACAAAGTACCTTATGCCATTTACTATGCCCCATGCCAGCCACCAGGTTCTTATAAGAGCCACTATGCCTTATGCCAGCCATATTGCCTCCTTTTAAGTCACAATCAACTCTCTTCCATGCAATAATCAATGCCCTTTAAGCCAGCCCCTATGCCCAAGTGGTATTTAAAAACTGGCAATATCCCTTTACGAGCCACTATGCTGCAATAAAAAGCAACAATGCGCTCACTTCCCCCTTTGCCAACTAGCACATGACAGATACAAATCCCCATGCTAGCCATGACACCTGCCAGACACAATGCCCTCATGACCCCTGCTATGTCCCTTATCCCAGTTAAAATGCCCCCAATGTTAGCCACAATTTCATCCATGCCAGACACAATGCTAACTAACCACAAAAACACCATGACAGTCAAAGTACCCCGTGGCAGACAACATGCTTATATGAAATCAGCAATATCCCATATCCAAACCAAAATGCCCCCATTACAGCTACAATGTCCCCAGTATCCTTTATACCTCTCACAATTCCCCTTATTTCAGACACATTGCCCTCAATGCCCTCTTAGCCAATCGCAATAAAACCATGACAACCACAATGGCCTCAGTGCCCCTTATGACAACTATAATACCCTATGACAGTCAAAAAAGTCATCTTGCCAGCCAAAATGACTCCATGAAATTTACTAAACCCCCATCTGCAATATTCCTTATCTCCTCAAAATGCCCTCATGACATCCACAATGTTCATAATCCCAGTCACAATACCCCATGAAACTCACAATAAAGCCCACATGAGAGCCACAGTGCCCATGACAGAAACTATTGCCCTACAATGGCCAAAATGCCCCAATTACAAGTACAATGCTCTCATTGCCCATTTTACCAGTCATAATGCCCACATAAATACCTCAATGCCCTCCATGCCAGCCCTAATACCTTCATAACTATTAAAATGCCCCCATGACAGCCACACTGAATTAGAATTCCTCAAAAACAACTGCAATAAGCTTAATGATCCTCTAATCAGTCTCATTGCCCCATGAAGGCCATCATAGCCTTTATACCAGCTATAATGCTCCATGCCAGCAAAAACTCATATTTTCCAGTCACAATGCTGACCATAAGAGCCAATATGCCACCATGACATCCACAATATCTCTTATCTCAGCCACTATGTCCTTATTACAGCCACAATTAAATTCATGCCAGCCAGAATGCCCTCATCGCCACCTTTCCAAAAGGAAAGTCTCCATACCACCCACAATGCTCCTGTGCAATCTACAAAGCCAAAATGACAACAGCTATATCCATTTTCGCAGTCACAAATCCCCTATGCCAGCCACAATGTACTTTATTAAAGCAACAATGCTGTCAATGCACCTTATGCTCGCCACAATGCCTCTTTGACCAGCAAAAGCCTTTAATGCCCTTATGCCAGCCACAAATCCCCACTATAACCAAAATGCCCTCACTTCCTCCTTTGCCAGTTACAATGACCTCCATGCCAGCCAGAATGCCCTTAATTTCCTTTTAGCCAACCACAATATCCCCAAGGCAACCACAAAGCCCTCATGCCAGCCATAATTCCACATTCCAGCCACAATGCCAGATACAATGTACTTAATCCCGGAAACAATACCCCTTATGCCAGCCAAATTGTCAAAACGACAACCATAAACCTCCAATGCCCGTATACCAACCATATTGCCTCCATGACAGCCAAAATGTCCTCACATCCCCTTTTCCGAGACACAATACCATCCATGCCAGTCACAACGCCCTCACTTCACCCTTGGCCAAAAACAATGACAACATGACAACCACAAAGCCCCCATGCCAGCCACAATAACACCCGATATGTCTGTTATTCCAGTCAAAATGCCGCCATAACAGCCAGTAACAATGCTGCCAATGCCCCTTATGCCAACCACAAGGACACACTGACAGCTACATATAATCAATGCCCATATGACAGACAAAATGCTCTCATTTGCCTAAAAACAAAGCCCTTCATGCCAGCTACAATGTACTCATTTCCTCTTTGTCAACCACAATGTCCACATGACAGTCACAAATCCCTATGCCAGCAATGATGGCACATGTCAGCCACAATGCCCTCCATGCCAGTCACAATGCCATTATTAGCCTATGCAAACTAGAATGGCCTTGTTCTAACCATAATGCCGCTAATTTAAGCCACAATGCCCACATGACACCCGCTATATGCCTTATTCCACCTGGAATGCTCCAACGCCAGCCAAAATGGCTCCCATTCAAGCAACAATGCCTAAATGCAAGCCATAATACTCCCATAAGAGCCACTTTGAACCCATTTTACCCACAATGTCCCTTATCCCGGCCACAATATCTCCATGACAGCCAAAATGTCCTCTATGCCAGGCAAAATGCCCTCATTTCTGCTTTTGCCAGTCATAATGCCCCATGACAGCCACAGTTACCTCATTTCTCTCAATGCCGGCCACAGGGCCCGCTATACCTGCCACAATGCCCACATGACAGCAAAAATTTCCTATTGGGAAAGGGGAGATGGTGATGAATGTGTATGTTGGAATGTAAATGCAGTGAATCCATGTGCATAATGCAAAGGCATTTACAATGCCCTGAAATATCTGTAGCCAATATATGTACTACTAGACATGTATTCTTATATACTAAGAAGGTATTACCACACCTCTGAAAGTCCAGAGCTAGAAACTAGCCTGATAATTATCAGTAATTAATAATAATATTAATTACCGGTTCTCTGATTCCTCTATTGCCGCTGACTGGAGGATTCCATATCTTGCTTCTTTTCACTTTCAAATAGACACCTAGAAAAAAAAAAAAGGTGTGATAATACGTTCCTGGTATATGCTATAGATGTATTGGATCAGTAAAGAGATGTTAGTGTGCCTAGTTTCTCATAAAACAAAAGTAATTTTAAAAGGGCAATTGAACCCTTTCTGGGATACCTTCTGATGAGCCAAACTAGAGATCCCACCTGAAGAATTCCTATCCAAGAATCTGCACCGTCCACCCCATCCTGACTAGAAGCCACAAGTAGCATAGAAATGTCTCTGACCACATTCCCTAATTTACTCACCAATCACATTCTCAAGAATATCCTACAAGAACAATTACTATCGAAAAAAAAAACCTTTTGCAAACCACAACCAAAACACAACCTGACCAGGGAAATCCAACTCAAAATCATTTTATTATCAAAACTGTGTGAATTATTTCTATCACACCTACTTTACGTAATGATAATACTTTCAAGAGTAATTTTATCAACATTTATTAGCCCCACAAAAGACTGAAAACATACTTTTACCCAAAAGTATAAGTAACCATTTCTCACTTAATTTATGCCTCCTGGAACAAAAACCCTTTTGAGTAAAGTTATTTTTTCTTCTTTGCTCTCCTGAATTAAGAAGTCACGAAAGTCACAATGTTCCAATCACAGCACAATGCCCGTTTGAGAACAAAAATACCTAAAAAGCTGCAGTACCTGCCACAAAGTCCTCAGTGCCAACCACCTTTCCCCATGACAACCACAATGCCTTTAATGAACCCTATGCAAGCCACAATACCTGCTAGGCCAACCAAAATTCCCACATGACAACCAGAGTGCCCTCTATACCAGCCACAATACCCCAAAAAAAGCCACAATGCTCTTCAGGCCAGCCATAATGCCCCCATGACACCCACAAAGTACCTTATGCCATTTACTATGCCCCATGCCAGCCACCAGGTTCTTATAAGAGCCACTATGCCTTATGCCAGCCATATTGCCTCCTTTTAAGTCACAATCAACTCTCTTCCATGCAATAATCAATGCCCTTTAAGCCAGCCCCTATGCCCAAGCGGTATTTAAAAACTGGCAATATCCCTTTACGAGCCACTATACCGCAATAAAAAGCAACAATGCGCTCACTTCCCCCTTTGCCAACTAGCACATGACAGACACAAATCCCCATGCTAGCCATGACCCCTGCCAGACACAATGCCCTCATGACCCCTGCTATGTCCCTTATCCCAGTTAAAATGCCCCCAATGTTAGCCACAATTTCATCCATGCCAGCCACAATGCTAACTAACCACAATAACACCATGACAGTCAAAGTACCCCGTGGCAGACAACATGCTTATATGAAATCAGCAATATCCCATATCCAAACCAAAATGCCCCCATTACAGCTACAATGTCCCCAGTATCCTTTATACCTCTCACAATTCCCCTTATTTCAGACACATTGCCCTCAATGCCCTCTTAGCCAATCACAATAAAACCATGACAACCACAATGGCCTCAGTGCCCCTATGACAACTATAATGCCCTATGACAGTCAAAAAAGTCATCTTGCCAGCCAAAATTACTCCATGAAATTTACTAAACCCCCATCTGCAATATTCCTTATCTCCTCAAAATGCCCTCATGACATCCACAATGTTCATAATCCCAGTCACAATACCCCATGAAACTCACAATAAAGCCCACATGAGAGCCACAGTGCCCATGACAGAAACTATTGCCCTACAATGGCCAAAATGCCCCAATTACAAGTACAATGCTCTCATTGCCCATTTTACCAGTCATAATGCCCACATAAATACCTCAATGCCCTCCATGCCAGCCCTAATACCTTCATAACTATTAAAATGCCCCCATGACAGCCACACTGAATTAGAATTCCTCAAAGACAACTGCAATAAGCTTAATGATCCTCTAATCAGTCTCATTGCCCCATGAAGGCCATCATAGCCTTTATACCAGCTATAATGCTCCATGCCAGCAAAAACTCATATTTTCCAGTCACAATGCTGACCATAAGAGCCAATATGCCACCATGACATCCACAATATCTCTTATCTCAGCTACTATGTCCTTATTACAGCCACAATTAAATTCATGCCAGCCAGAATGCCCTCATCGCCACCTTTCCAAAAGGAAAGTCTCCATACCACCCACAATGCTCCTGTGCAATCTACAAAGCCAAAATGACAACAGCTATATCCATTTTCGCAGTCACAAATCCCCTATGCCAGCCACAATGTACTTTATTAAAGCAACAATGCTGTCAATGCACCTTATGCTCGCCACAATGCCTCTTTGACCAGCAAAAGCCTTTAATGCCCTTATGCCAGCCACAAATCCCCACTATAACCAAAATGCCCTCACTTCCTCCTTTGCCAGTTACAATGACCTCCATGCCAGCCAGAATGCCCTTAATTTCCTTTTAGCCAACCACAATATCCCCAAGGCAACCACAAAGCCCTCATGCCAGCCATAATTCCACATTCCAGCCACAATGCCAGATACAATGTACTTAATCCCGGAAACAATACCCCTTATGCCAGCCAAATTGTCAAAACGACAACCATAAACCTCCAATGCCCGTATACCAACCATATTGCCTCCATGACAGCCAAAATGTCCTCACATCCCCTTTTCCGAGACACAATACCATCCATGCCAGTCACAACGCCCTCACTTCACCCTTGGCCAAAAACAATGACAACATGACAACCACAAAGCCCCCATGCCAGCCACAATAACACCCGATATGTCTGTTATTCCAGTCAAAATGCCGCCATAACAGCCAGTAACAATGCTGCCAATGCCCCTTATGCCAGCCACAAGGACACACTGACAGCTACATATAATCAATGCCCATGACAGACAAAATGCTCTCATTTGCCTAAAAACAAAGCCCTTCATGCCAGCTACAATGTACTCATTTCCTCTTTGTCAACCACAATGTCCACATGACAGTCACAAATCCCTATGCCAGCAATGATGGCACATGTCAGCCACAATGCCCTCCATGCCAGTCACAATGCCATTATTAGCCTATGCAAACTAGAATGGCCTTGTTCTAACCATAATGCCGCTAACTTAAGCCACAATGCCCACATGACACCCGCTATATGCCTTATTCCACCTGGAATGCTCCAACGCCAGCCAAAATGGCTCCGATTCAAGCAACAATGCCTAAATGCAAGCCATAATACTCCCATAAGAGCCACTTTGAACAAATTTTACCCACAATGTCCCTTATCCCGGCCACAATATCTCCATGACAGCCAAAATGTCCTCTATGCCAGGCAAAATGCCATCATTTCTGCTTTTGCCAGTCATAATGCCCCATGACAGCCACAGTTACCTCATTTCTCTCAATGCCGGCCACAGGGCCCGCTATACCTGCCACAATGCCCACATGACAGCAAAAATTTCCTATTGGGAAAGGGGAGATGGTGATGAATGTGTATGTTGGAATGTAAATGCAGTGAATCCATGTGCATAATGCAAAGGCATTTACAATGCCCTGAAATATCTGTAGCCAATATATGTACTACTAGACATGTATTCTTATATACTAAGAAGGTATTACCACACCTCTGAAAGTCCAGAGCTAGAAACTAGCCTGATAATTATCAGTAATTAATAATAATATTAATTACCGGTTCTCTGATTCCTCTATTGCCGCTGATTGGAGGATTCCATATCTTGCTTCTTTTCACTTTCAAATAGACACCTAGAAAAAAAAAAAGGTGTGATAATACGTTCCTGGTATATGCTATAGATGTATTGGATCAGTAAAGAGATGTTAGTGTGCCTAGTTTCTCATAAAACAAAAGTAATTTTAAAAGGGCAATTGAACCCTTTCTGGGATACCTTCTGATGAGCCAAACTAGAGATCCCACCTGAAGAATTCCTATCCAAGAATCTGCACCGTCCACCCCATTCTGACTAGAAGCCACAAGTAGCATAGAAATGTCTCTGACCACATTCCCTAATTTACTCACCAATCACATTCTCAAGAATATCCTACAAGAACAATTACTATCGAAAAAAAAACCTTTTGCAAACCACAACCAAAACACAACCTGACCAGGGAAATCCAACTCAAAATCATTTTATTATCAAAACTGTGTGAATTATTTCTATCACACCTACTTTACGTAATGATAATACTTTCAAGAGTAATTTTATCAACATTTATTAGCCCCACAAAAGACTGAAAACATACTTTTACCCAAAAGTATAAGTAACCATTTCTCACTTAATTTATGCCTCCTGGAACAAAAACCCTTTTGAGTAAAGTTATTTTTTCTTCTTTGCTCTCCTGAATTAAGAAGTCACGAAAGTCACAATGTTCCAATCACAGCACAATGCCCGTTTGAGAACAAAAATACCTAAAAAGCTGCAGTACCTGCCACAAAGTCCTCAGTGCCAACCACCTTTCCCCATGACAACCACAATGCCTTTAATGAACCCTATGCAAGCCACAATACCTGCTAGGCCAACCAAAATTCCCACATGACAACCAGAGTGCCCTCTATACCAGCCACAATACCCCAAAAAAAGCCACAATGCTCTTCAGGCCAGCCATAATGCCCCCATAACACCCACAAAGTACCTTATGCCGTTTACTATGCCCCATGCCAGCCACCAGGTTCTTATAAGAGCCACTATGCCTTATGCCAGCCATATTGCCTCCTTTTAAGTCACAATCAACTCTCTTCCATGCAATAATCAATGCCCTTTAAGCCAGCCCCTATGCCCAAGCGGTATTTAAAAACTGGCAATATCCCTTTACGAGCCACTATGCTGCAATAAAAAGCAACAATGCGCTCACTTCCCCCTTTGCCAACTAGCACATGACAGACACAAATCCCCATGCTAGCCATGACCCCTGCCAGACACAATGCCCTCATGACCCCTGCTATGTCCCTTATCCCAGTTAAAATGCCCCCAATGTTAGCCACAATTTCATCCATGCCAGCCACAATGCTAACTAACCACAATAACACCATGACAGTCAAAGTACCCCGTGGCAGACAACATGCTTATATGAAATCAGCAATATCCCATATCCAAACCAAAATGCCCCCATTACAGCTACAATGTCCCCAGTATCCTTTATACCTCTCACAATTCCCCTTATTTCAGACACATTGCCCTCAATGCCCTCTTAGCCAATCGCAATAAAACCATGACAACCACAATGGCCTCAGTGCCCCTATGACAACTATAATGCCCTATGACAGTCAAAAAAGTCATCTTGCCAGCCAAAATGACTCCATGAAATTTACTAAACCCCCATCTGCAATATTCCTTATCTCCTCAAAATGCCCTCATGACATCCACAATGTTCATAATCCCAGTCACAATACCCCATGAAACTCACAATAAAGCCCACATGAGAGCCACAGTGCCCATGACAGAAACTATTGCCCTACAATGGCCAAAATGCCCCAATTACAAGTACAATGCTCTCATTGCCCATTTTACCAGTCATAATGCCCACATAAATACCTCAATGCCCTCCATGCCAGCCCTAATACCTTCATAACTATTAAAATGCCCCCATGACAGCCACACTGAATTAGAATTCCTCAAAGACAACTGCAATAAGCTTAATGATCCTCTAATCAGTCTCATTGCCCCATGAAGGCCATCATAGCCTTTATACCAGCTATAATGCTCCATGCCAGCAAAAACTCATATTTTCCAGTCACAATGCTGACCATAAGAGCCAATATGCCACCATGACATCCACAATATCTCTTATCTCAGCTACTATGTCCTTATTACAGCCACAATTAAATTCATGCCAGCCAGAATGCCCTCATCGCCACCTTTCCAAAAGGAAAGTCTCCATACCACCCACAATGCTCCTGTGCAATCTACAAAGCCAAAATGACAACAGCTATATCCATTTTCGCAGTCACAAATCCCCTATGCCAGCCACAATGTACTTTATTAAAGCAACAATGCTGTCAATGCACCTTATGCTCGCCACAATGCCTCTTTGACCAGCAAAAGCCTTTAATGCCCTTATGCCAGCCACAAATCCCCACTATAACCAAAATGCCCTCACTTCCTCCTTTGCCAGTTACAATGACCTCCATGCCAGCCAGAATGCCCTTAATTTCCTTTTAGCCAACCACAATATCCCCAAGGCAACCACAAAGCCCTCATGCCAGCCATAATTCCACATTCCAGCCACAATGCCAGATACAATGTACTTAATCCCGGAAACAATACCCCTTATGCCAGCCAAATTGTCAAAACGACAACCATAAACCTCCAATGCCCGTATACCAACCATATTGCCTCCATGACAGCCAAAATGTCCTCACATCCCCTTTTCCGAGACACAATACCATCCATGCCAGTCACAACGCCCTCACTTCACCCTTGGCCAAAAACAATGACAACATGACAACCACAAAGCCCCCATGCCAGCCACAATAACACCCGATATGTCTGTTATTCCAGTCAAAATGCCGCCATAACAGCCAGTAACAATGCTGCCAATGCCCCTTATGCCAACCACAAGGACACACTGACAGCTACATATAATCAATGCCCATATGACAGACAAAATGCTCTCATTTGCCTAAAAACAAAGCCCTTCATGCCAGCTACAATGTACTCATTTCCTCTTTGTCAACCACAATGTCCACATGACAGTCACAAATCCCTATGCCAGCAATGATGGCACATGTCAGCCACAATGCCCTCCATGCCAGTCACAATGCCATTATTAGCCTATGCAAACTAGAATGGCCTTGTTCTAACCATAATGCCGCTAATTTAAGCCACAATGCCCACATGACACCCGCTATATGCCTTATTCCACCTGGAATGCTCCAACGCCAGCCAAAATGGCTCCCATTCAAGCAACAATGCCTAAATGCAAGCCATAATACTCCCATAAGAGCCACTTTGAACCCATTTTACCCACAATGTCCCTTATCCCGGCCACAATATCTCCATGACAGCCAAAATGTCCTCTATGCCAGGCAAAATGCCCTCATTTCTGCTTTTGCCAGTCATAATGCCCCATGACAGCCACAGTTACCTCATTTCTCTCAATGCCGGCCACAGGGCCCGCTATACCTGCCACAATGCCCACATGACAGCAAAAATTTCCTATTGGGAAAGGGGAGATGGTGATGAATGTGTATGTTGGAATGTAAATGCAGTGAATCCATGTGCATAATGCAAAGGCATTTACAATGCCCTGAAATATCTGTAGCCAATATATGTACTACTAGACATGTATTCTTATATACTAAGAAGGTATTACCACACCTCTGAAAGTCCAGAGCTAGAAACTAGCCTGATAATTATCAGTAATTAATAATAATATTAATTACCGGTTCTCTGATTCCTCTATTGCCGCTGACTGGAGGATTCCATATCTTGCTTCTTTTCACTTTCAAATAGACACCTAGAAAAAAAAAAAAGGTGTGATAATACGTTCCTGGTATATGCTATAGATGTATTGGATCAGTAAAGAGATGTTAGTGTGCCTAGTTTCTCATAAAACAAAAGTAATTTTAAAAGGGCAATTGAACCCTTTCTGGGATACCTTCTGATGAGCCAAACTAGAGATCCCACCTGAAGAATTCCTATCCAAGAATCTGCACCGTCCACCCCATTCTGACTAGAAGCCACAAGTAGCATAGAAATGTCTCTGACCACATTCCCTAATTTACTCACCAATCACATTCTCAAGAATATCCTACAAGAACAATTACTATCGAAAAAAAAACCTTTTGCAAACCACAACCAAAACACAACCTGACCAGGGAAATCCAACTCAAAATCATTTTATTATCAAAACTGTGTGAATTATTTCTATCACACCTACTTTACGTAATGATAATACTTTCAAGAGTAATTTTATCAACATTTATTAGCCCCACAAAAGACTGAAAACATACTTTTACCCAAAAGTATAAGTAACCATTTCTCACTTAATTTATGCCTCCTGGAACAAAAACCCTTTTGAGTAAAGTTATTTTTTCTTCTTTGCTCTCCTGAATTAAGAAGTCACGAAAGTCACAATGTTCCAATCACAGCACAATGCCCGTTTGAGAACAAAAATACCTAAAAAGCTGCAGTACCTGCCACAAAGTCCTCAGTGCCAACCACCTTTCCCCATGACAACCACAATGCCTTTAATGAACCCTATGCAAGCCACAATACCTGCTAGGCCAACCAAAATTCCCACATGACAACCAGAGTGCCCTCTATACCAGCCACAATACCCCAAAAAAAGCCACAATGCTCTTCAGGCCAGCCATAATGCCCCCATAACACCCACAAAGTACCTTATGCCATTTACTATGCCCCATGCCAGCCACCAGGTTCTTATAAGAGCCACTATGCCTTATGCCAGCCATATTGCCTCCTTTTAAGTCACAATCAACTCTCTTCCATGCAATAATCAATGCCCTTTAAGCCAGCCCCTATGCCCAAGCGGTATTTAAAAACTGGCAATATCCCTTTACGAGCCACTATGCTGCAATAAAAAGCAACAATGCGCTCACTTCCCCCTTTGCCAACTAGCACATGACAGACACAAATCCCCATGCTAGCCATGACCCCTGCCAGACACAATGCCCTCATGACCCCTGCTATGTCCCTTATCCCAGTTAAAATGCCCCCAATGTTAGCCACAATTTCATCCATGCCAGCCACAATGCTAACTAACCACACAAACACCATGACAGTCAAAGTACCCCGTGGCAGACAACATGCTTATATGAAATCAGCAATATCCCATATCCAAACCAAAATGCCCCCATTACAGCTACAATGTCCCCAGTATCCTTTATAACTCTCACAATTCCCCTTATTCCAGACACATTGCCCTCAATGCCCCCTTAGCCAACCGCAATAAAAGCATGACAACCACAATGGCCTCAGTGCCCCTATGACAACTATAATGCCCTATGACAGTCAAAAAAGTCATCTTGCCAGCCACAATGACTCCATGAAATTTACTAAACCCTCATCTGCAATATTCCTTATCTCCTCAAAATGCCCTCATGACATCCACAATGTTCATAATCCCAGTCACAATACCCCATGAAACTCACAATAAAGCCCACATGAGAGCCACAGTGCCCATGACAGAAACTATTGCCCTACAATGGCCAAAATGCCCCAATGACAAGTACAATGCTCTCATTGCCCATTTTACCAGTCACAATGCCCACATAAAAACCTCAATGCCCTCCATGCCAGCCCTAATACCTTCATAACTATTAAAATGCCCCCATGACAGCCACACTGAATTAGAATTCCTCAAAGACAACTGCAATAAGCTTAATGATCCTCTAATCAGTCTCATTGCCCCATGAAGGCCATCATAGCCTTTATACCAGCTATAATGCTCCATGCCAGCAAAAACTCATATTTTCCAGTCACAATGCTGACCATAAGAGCCAATATGCCACCATGACATCCACAATATCTCTTATCTCAGCCACTATGTCCTTATTACAGCCACAATTAAATTCATGCCAGCCAGAATGCCCTCATCGCCACCTTTCCAAAAGGAAAGTCTCCATACCACCCACAATGCTCCTGTGCAATCTACAAAGCCAAAATGACAACAGCTATATCCATTTTCGCAGTCACAAATCCCCCATGCCAGCCACAATGTACTTTATTAAAGCAACAATGCTGTCAATGCACCTTATGCTCGCCACAATGCCTCTTTGACCAGCAAAAGCCTTTAATGCCCTTATGCCAGCCACGAATCCCCAAAATAACCAAAATGCCCTCACTTCCTCCTTTGCCAGTTACAATGACCTCCATGCCAGCCAGAATGCCCTTAATTTCCTTTTAGCCAACCACAATATCCCCAAGGCAACCACAAAGCCCTCATGCCAGCCATAATTCCACATTCCAGCCACAATGCCATATACAATGTACTTAATCCCGGAAACAATACCCCTTATGCCAGCCAAATTGCCAAAACGACAACCATAAACCTCCAATGCCCGTATACCAACCATATTGCCTTCATGACAGCCAAAATGTCCTCACATCCCCTTTTCCGAGACACAATACCATCCATGCCAGTCACAACGCCCTCACTTCACCCTTGGCCAAAAACAATGACAACATGACAACCACAAAGCCCCCATGCCAGCCACAATAACACCCGATATGTCTGTTATTCCAGTCAAAATGCCGCCATAACAGCCAGTAACAATGCTGCCAATGCCCCTTATGCCAACCACAAGGACACACTGACAGCTACATATAATCAATGCCCATATGACAGACAAAATGCTCTCATTTGCTTAAAAACAAAGCCCTTCATGCCAGCTACAATGTACTCATTTCCTCTTTGTCAACCACAATGTCCACATGACAGTCACAAATCCCTATGCCAGCAATGATGCCACATGTCAGCCACAATGCCCTCCATGCCAGTCACAATGCCATTATTAGCCTATGCAAACTAGAATGGCCTTGTTCTAACCTAATTTAAGCCACAATGCCCACATGACACCGCTATATGCCTTATTCCATCTGGAATGCTCCAACGCCAGCCATAATGGCTCCCATTCAAGCAACAATGCCTAAATGCAAGCCATAATACTCCCATAAGAGCCACTTTGAACCCATTTTACCCACAATGTCCCTTATCCCGGCCACAATATCACCATGACAGCCAAAATGTCCTCTATGCCAGCCAAAATGCCCTCATTTCTGCTTTTGCCAGTCATAATGCCCCATGACAGCCACAGTTACCTCATTTCTCTCAATGCCGGCCACAGGGCCTTCCATACCTGCCACAATGCCCACATGACAGCAAAAATTTCCTATTGGGAAAGGGGAGATGGTGATGAATGTGTATGTTGGAATGTAAATGCAGTGAATCCATGTGCATAATGCAAAGGCATTTACAATGCCCTGAAATATCTGTAGCCAATATATGTACTACTAGACATGTATTCTTATATACTAGGAAGGTATTACCACACCTCTGAAAGTCCAGAGCTAGAAACTAGCCTGATAATTATCAGTAATTAATAATAATATTAATTACCAGTTCTCTGATTCATCTATTGCCGCTGACTGGAGGATTCCATATCTTGCTTCTTTTCACTTTCAAATAGACACCTAGAAAAAAAAGAGGTGTGATAATACGTTCCTGGTATATGCTATAGATGTATTGGATCAGTAAAGAGATGTTAGTGTGCCTAGTTTCTCATAAAACAAAAGTAATTTTAAAAGGGCAATTAAACCCTTTCTGGGATACCTTCTGATGAGCCAAACTAGAGATCCCACCTGAAGAATTCCTATCCAAAAATCTGCACCCTCCACCCCATCCTGACTAGAAGCCACAAGTAGCATAGAAATGCCTCTGACCACATTCCCTAATTTACTCACCAATCACATTCTCAAGAATATCCTACAAGAACAATTATTATCGAAAAAAAAAACCTTTTGCAAACCACAACCAAAACACAACCTGACCATCGAAATCCAACTCAAAATCATTTTTTTATCAAAACTGTGTGAATTATTTCTATCACACCTACTTTACGTAATGATAATACTTTCAAGAGTAATTTTATCAACATTTATTAGCCCCACAAAAGACTGAAAACATACTTTTACCCAAAAGTATAAGTAACCATTTCTCACTTAATTTATGCCTCCTGGAACAAAAACCCTTTTGAGTAAAGTTATTTTTTCTTCTTTGCTCTCCTGAATTAAGAAGTCACGAAAGTCACAATGTTCCAATCACAGCACAATGCCCGTTTGAGAACAAAAATACCTAAAAAGCTGCAGTACCTGCCACAAAGTCCTCAGTGCCAACCACCTTTCCCCATGACAACCACAATGCCTTTAATGAACCCTATGCAAGCCACAATACCTGCTAGGCCAACCAAAATTCCCACATGACAACCAGAGTGCCCTCTATACCAGCCACAATACCCCAAAAAAAGCCACAATGCTCTTCAGGCCAGCCATAATGCCCCCATAACACCCACAAAGTACCTTATGCCATTTACTATGCCCCATGCCAGCCACCAGGTTCTTATAAGAGCCACTATGCCTTATACCAGCCATATTGCCTCCTTTTAAGTCACAATCAACTCTCTTCCATGCAATAATCAATGCCCTTTAAGCCAGCCCCTATGCCCAAGCGGTATTTAAAAACTGGCAATATCCCTTTACGAGCCACTATGCTGCAATAAAAAGCAACAATGCGCTCACTTCCCCCTTTGCCAACTAGCACATGACAGACACAAATCCCCATGCTAGCCATGACCCCTGCCAGACACAATGCCCTCATGACCCCTGCTATGTCCCTTATCCCAGTTAAAATGCCCCCAATGTTAGCCACAATTTCATCCATGCCAGCCACAATGCTAACTAACCACAAAAACACCATGACAGTCAAAGTACCCCGTGGCAGACAACATGCTTATATGAAATCAGCAATATCCCATATCCAAACCAAAATGCCCCCATTACAGCTACAATGTCCCCAGTATCCTTTATACCTCTCACAATTCCCCTTATTTCAGACACATTGCCCTCAATGCCCTCTTAGCCAATCGCAATAAAACCATGACAACCACAATGGCCTCAGTGCCCCTATGACAACTATAATGCCCTATGACAGTCAAAAAAGTCATCTTGCCAGCCAAAATGACTCCATGAAATTTACTAAACCCCCATCTGCAATATTCCTTATCTCCTCAAAATGCCCTCATGACATCCACAATGTTCATAATCCCAGTCACAATACCCCATGAAACTCACAATAAAGCCCACATGAGAGCCACAGTGCCCATGACAGAAACTATTGCCCTACAATGGCCAAAATGCCCAAATTACAAGTACAATGCTCTCATTGCCTATTTTACCAGTCATAATGCCCACATAAATACCTCAATGCCCTCCATGCCAGCCCTAATACCTTCATAACTATTAAAATGCCCCCATGACAGCCACACTGAATTAGAATTCCTCAAAGACAACTGCAATAAGCTTAATGATCCTCTAATCAGTCTCATTGCCCCATGAAGGCCATCATAGCCTTTATACCAGCTATAATGCTCCATGCCAGCAAAAACTCATATTTTCCAGTCACAATGCTGACCATAAGAGCCAATATGCCACCATGACATCCACAATATCTCTTATCTCAGCCACTATGTCCTTATTACAGCCACAATTAAATTCATGCCAGCCAGAATGCCCTCATCGCCACCTTTCCAAAAGGAAAGTCTCCATACCACCCACAATGCTCCTGTGCAATCTACAAAGCCAAAATGACAACAGCTATATCCATTTTCGCAGTCACAAATCCCCTATGCCAGCCACAATGTACTTTATTAAAGCAACAATGCTGTCAATGCACCTTATGCTCGCCACAATGCCTCTTTGACCAGCAAAAGCCTTTAATGCCCTTATGCCAGCCACAAATCCCCACTATAACCAAAATGCCCTCACTTCCTCCTTTGCCAGTTACAATGACCTCCATGCCAGCCAGAATGCCCTTAATTTCCTTTTAGCCAACCACAATATCCCCAAGGCAACCACAAAGCCCTCATGCCAGCCATAATTCCACATTCCAGCCACAATGCCAGATACAATGTACTTAATCCCGGAAACAATACCCCTTATGCCAGCCAAATTGTCAAAACGACAACCATAAAATGCCCGTATACCAACCATATTGCCTCCATGACAGCCAAAATGTCCTCACATCCCCTTTTCCGAGACACAATACCATCCATGCCAGTCACAACGCCCTCACTTCACCCTTGGCCAAAAACAATGACAACATGACAACCACAAAGCCCCCATGCCAGCCACAATAACACCCGATATGTCTGTTATTCCAGTCAAAATGCCGCCATAACAGCCAGTAACAATGCTGCCAATGCCCCTTATGCCAACCACAAGGACACACTGACAGCTACATATAATCAATGCCAATATGACAGACAAAATGCTCTCATTTGCCTAAAAACAAAGCCCTTCATGCCAGCTACAATGTACTCATTTCCTCTTTGTCAACCACAATGTCCACATGACAGTCACAAATCCCTATGCCAGCAATGATGGCACATGTCAGCCACAATGCCATTATTAGCCTATGCAAACTAGAATGGCCTTGTTCTAACCATAATGCCGCTAATTTAAGCCACAATGCCCACATGACACCCGCTATATGCCTTATTCCACCTGGAATGCTCCAACGCCAGCCAAAATGGCTCCCATTCAAGCAACAATGCCTAAATGCAAGCCATAATACTCCCATAAGAGCCACTTTGAACCCATTTTACCCACAATGTCCCTTATCCCGGCCACAATATCTCCATGACAGCCAAAATGTCCTCTATGCCAGGCAAAATGCCCTCATTTCTGCTTTTGCCAGTCATAATGCCCCATGACAGCCACAGTTACCTCATTTCTCTCAATGCCGGCCACAGGGCCCGCTATACCTGCCACAATGCCCACATGACAGCAAAAATTTCCTATTGGGAAAGGGGAGATGGTGATGAATGTGTATGTTGGAATGTAAATGCAGTGAATCCATGTGCATAATGCAAAGGCATTTACAATGCCCTGAAATATCTGTAGCCAATATATGTACTACTAGACATGTATTCTTATATACTAAGAAGGTATTACCACACCTCTGAAAGTCCAGAGCTAGAAACTAGCCTGATAATTATCAGTAATTAATAATAATATTAATTACCGGTTCTCTGATTCCTCTATTGCCGCTGACTGGAGGATTCCATATCTTGCTTCTTTTCACTTTCAAATAGACACCTAGAAAAAAAAAAAAGGTGTGATAATACGTTCCTGGTATATGCTATAGATGTATTGGATCAGTAAAGAGATGTTAGTGTGCCTAGTTTCTCATAAAACAAAAGTAATTTTAAAAGGGCAATTGAACCCTTTCTGGGATACCTTCTGATGAGCCAAACTAGAGATCCCACCTGAAGAATTCCTATCCAAGAATCTGCACCGTCCACCCCATTCTGACTAGAAGCCACAAGTAGCATAGAAATGTCTCTGACCACATTCCCTAATTTACTCACCAATCACATTCTCAAGAATATCCTACAAGAACAATTACTATCGAAAAAAAAACCTTTTGCAAACCACAACCAAAACACAACCTGACCAGGGAAATCCAACTCAAAATCATTTTATTATCAAAACTGTGTGAATTATTTCTATCACACCTACTTTACGTAATGATAATACTTTCAAGAGTAATTTTATCAACATTTATTAGCCCCACAAAAGACTGAAAACATACTTTTACCCAAAAGTATAAGTAACCATTTCTCACTTAATTTATGCCTCCTGGAACAAAAACCCTTTTGAGTAAAGTTATTTTTTCTTCTTTGCTCTCCTGAATTAAGAAGTCACGAAAGTCACAATGTTCCAATCACAGCACAATGCCCGTTTGAGAACAAAAATACCTAAAAAGCTGCAGTACCTGCCACAAAGTCCTCAGTGCCAACCACCTTTCCCCATGACAACCACAATGCCTTTAATGAACCCTATGCAAGCCACAATACCTGCTAGGCCAACCAAAATTCCCACATGACAACCAGAGTGCCCTCTATACCAGCCACAATACCCCAAAAAAAGCCACAATGCTCTTCAGGCCAGCCATAATGCCCCCATAACACCCACAAAGTACCTTATGCCATTTACTATGCCCCATGCCAGCCACCAGGTTCTTATAAGAGCCACTATGCCTTATGCCAGCCATATTGCCTCCTTTTAAGTCACAATCAACTCTCTTCCATGCAATAATCAATGCCCTTTAAGCCAGCCCCTATGCCCAAGCGGTATTTAAAAACTGGCAATATCCCTTTACGAGCCACTATACCGCAATAAAAAGCAACAATGCGCTCACTTCCCCCTTTGCCAACTAGCACATGACAGACACAAATCCCCATGCTAGCCATGACCCCTGCCAGACACAATGCCCTCATGACCCCTGCTATGTCCCTTATCCCAGTTAAAATGCCCCCAATGTTAGCCACAATTTCATCCATGCCAGCCACAATGCTAACTAACCACAATAACACCATGACAGTCAAAGTACCCCGTGGCAGACAACATGCTTATATGAAATCAGCAATATCCCATATCCAAACCAAAATGCCCCCATTACAGCTACAATGTCCCCAGTATCCTTTATACCTCTCACAATTCCCCTTATTTCAGACACATTGCCCTCAATGCCCTCTTAGCCAATCACAATAAAACCATGACAACCACAATGGCCTCAGTGCCCCTATGACAACTATAATGCCCTATGACAGTCAAAAAAGTCATCTTGCCAGCCAAAATTACTCCATGAAATTTACTAAACCCCCATCTGCAATATTCCTTATCTCCTCAAAATGCCCTCATGACATCCACAATGTTCATAATCCCAGTCACAATACCCCATGAAACTCACAATAAAGCCCACATGAGAGCCACAGTGCCCATGACAGAAACTATTGCCCTACAATGGCCAAAATGCCCCAATTACAAGTACAATGCTCTCATTGCCCATTTTACCAGTCATAATGCCCACATAAATACCTCAATGCCCTCCATGCCAGCCCTAATACCTTCATAACTATTAAAATGCCCCCATGACAGCCACACTGAATTAGAATTCCTCAAAGACAACTGCAATAAGCTTAATGATCCTCTAATCAGTCTCATTGCCCCATGAAGGCCATCATAGCCTTTATACCAGCTATAATGCTCCATGCCAGCAAAAACTCATATTTTCCAGTCACAATGCTGACCATAAGAGCCAATATGCCACCATGACATCCACAATATCTCTTATCTCAGCTACTATGTCCTTATTACAGCCACAATTAAATTCATGCCAGCCAGAATGCCCTCATCGCCACCTTTCCAAAAGGAAAGTCTCCATACCACCCACAATGCTCCTGTGCAATCTACAAAGCCAAAATGACAACAGCTATATCCATTTTCGCAGTCACAAATCCCCTATGCCAGCCACAATGTACTTTATTAAAGCAACAATGCTGTCAATGCACCTTATGCTCGCCACAATGCCTCTTTGACCAGCAAAAGCCTTTAATGCCCTTATGCCAGCCACAAATCCCCACTATAACCAAAATGCCCTCACTTCCTCCTTTGCCAGTTACAATGACCTCCATGCCAGCCAGAATGCCCTTAATTTCCTTTTAGCCAACCACAATATCCCCAAGGCAACCACAAAGCCCTCATGCCAGCCATAATTCCACATTCCAGCCACAATGCCAGATACAATGTACTTAATCCCGGAAACAATACCCCTTATGCCAGCCAAATTGTCAAAACGACAACCATAAACCTCCAATGCCCGTATACCAACCATATTGCCTCCATGACAGCCAAAATGTCCTCACATCCCCTTTTCCGAGACACAATACCATCCATGCCAGTCACAACGCCCTCACTTCACCCTTGGCCAAAAACAATGACAACATGACAACCACAAAGCCCCCATGCCAGCCACAATAACACCCGATATGTCTGTTATTCCAGTCAAAATGCCGCCATAACAGCCAGTAACAATGCTGCCAATGCCCCTTATGCCAACCCACAAGGACACACTGACAGCTACATATAATCAAAGCCCATATGACAGACAAAATGCTCTCATTTGCCTAAAACAAAGCCCTTCATGCCAGCTACAATGTACTCATTTCCTCTTTGTCAACCACAATGTCCACATGACAGTCACAAATCCCTATGCCAGCAATGATGGCACATGTCAGCCACAATGCCCTCCATGCCAGTCACAATGCCATTATTAGCCTATGCAAACTAGAATGGCCTTGTTCTAACCATAATGCCGCTAATTTAAGCCACAATGCCCACATGACACCCGCTATATGCCTTATTCCACCTGGAATGCTCCAACGCCAGCCAAAATGGCTCCCATTCAAGCAACAATGCCTAAATGCAAGCCATAATACTCCCATAAGAGCCACTTTGAACCCATTTTACCCACAATGTCCCTTATCCCGGCCACAATATCTCCATGACAGCCAAAATGTCCTCTATGCCAGCCAAAATGCCCTCATTTCTGCTTTTGCCAGTCATAATGCCCCATGACAGCCACAGTTACCTCATTTCTCTCAATGCCGGCCACAGGGCCCTCTATACCTGCCACAATGCCCACATGACAGCAAAAATTTCCTATTGGGAAAGGGGAGATGGTGATGAATGTGTATGTTGGAATGTAAATGCAGTGAATCCATGTGCATAATGCAAAGGCATTTACAATGCCCTGAAATATCTGTAGCCAATATATGTACTACTAGACATGTATTCTTATATACTAAGAAGGTATTACCACACCTCTGAAAGTCCAGAGCTAGAAACTAGCCTGATAATTATCAGTAATTAATAATAATATTAATTACCAGTTCTCGGATTCCTCTATTGCCGCTGACTGGAGGATTCCATATCTTGCTTCTTTTCACTTTCAAATAGACACCTAGAAAAAAAAAAGAGGTGTGATAATACGTTCCTGGTATATGCTATAAGATGTATTGGATCAGTAAAGAGATGTTAGTGTGCCTAGTTTCTCATAAAACAAAAGTAATTTTAAAAGGGCAATTGAACCCTTTCTGGGATACCTTCTGATGAGCCAAACTAGAGATCCCACCTGAAGAATTCCTATCCAAGAATCTGCACCGTCCACCCCATCCTGACTAGAAGCCACAAGTAGCATAGAAATGTCTCTGACCACATTCCCTAATTTACTCACCAATCACATTCTCAAGAATATCCTACAAGAACAATTACTATCGAAAAAAAAAACCTTTTGCAAACCACAACCAAAACACAACCTGACCAGGGAAATCCAACTCAAAATCATTTTATTATCAAAACTGTGTGAATTATTTCTATCACACCTACTTTACGTAATGATAATACTTTCAAGAGTAATTTTATCAACATTTATTAGCCCCACAAAAGACTGAAAACATACTTTTACCCAAAAGTATAAGTAACCATTTCTCACTTAATTTATGCCTCCTGGAACAAAAACCCTTTTGAGTAAAGTTATTTTTTCTTCTTTGCTCTCCTGAATTAAGAAGTCACGAAAGTCACAATGTTCCAATCACAATCACAGCACAATGCCCGTTTGAGAACAAAAATACCTAAAAAGCTGCAGTACCTGCCACAAAGTCCTCAGTGCCAACCACCTTTCCCCATGACAACCACAATGCCTTTAATGAACCCTATGCAAGCCACAATACCTGCTAGGCCAACCAAAATTCCCACATGACAACCAGAGTGCCCTCTATACCAGCCACAATACCCCAAAAAAAGCCACAATGCTCTTCAGGCCAGCCATAATGCCCCCATAACACCCACAAAGTACCTTATGCCATTTACTATGCCCCATGCCAGCCACCAGGTTCTTATAAGAGCCACTATGCCTTATGCCAGCCATATTGCCTCCTTTTAAGTCACAATCAACTCTCTTCCATGCAATAATCAATGCCCTTTAAGCCAGCCCCTATGCCCAAGAGGTATTTAAATACTGGCAATATCCCTTTACGAGCCACTATGCTGCAATAAAAAGCAACAATGCGCTCACTTCCCCCTTTGCCAAGTAGCACATGACAGACACAAATCCCCATGCTAGCCATGACACCTGCCAGACACAATGCCCTCATGACCCCTGCTATGTCCCTTATCCCAGTTAAAATGCCCCCAATGTTAGCCACAATTTTATCCATGCCAGCCACAATGCTAACTAACCACAAAAACACCATGACAGTCAAAGTACCCCGTGGCAGACAACATGCTTATATGAAGTCAGCAATATCCCATATCCAAACCAAAATGCCCCCATTACAGCTACAATGTCCCCAGTATCCTTTATACCTCTCACAATTCCCCTTATTCCAGACACATTGCCCTCAATGCCCCCTTAGCCAATCGCAATAAAACCATGACAACCACAATGGCCTCAGTGCCCCTATGACAACTATAATGCCCTATGACAGTCAAAAAAGTCATCTTGCCAGCCAAAATGACTCCATGAAATTTACTAAACCCCCATCTGCAATATTCCTTATCTCCTCAAAATGCCCTCATGACATCCACAATGTTCATAATCCCTGTCACAATACCCCATGAAACTCACAATAAAGCCCACATGAGAGCCACAGTGCCCATGACAGAAACTATTGCCCTACAATGGCCAAAATGCCCCAATGACAAGTACAATGCTCTCATTGCCCATTTTACCAGTCACAATGCCCACATAAATACCTCAATGCCCTCCATGCCAGCCCTAATACCTTCATAACTATTAAAATGCCCCCATGACAGCCACACTGAATTATAATTCCTCAAAGACAACTGCAATAAGCTTAATGATCCTCTAATCAGTCTCATTGCCCCATGAAGGCCATCATAGCCTTTATACCAGCTATAATGCTTCATGCCAGCAAAAACTCATATTTTCCAGTCACAATGCTGACCATAAGAGCCAATATGCCACCATGACATCCACAATATCTCTTATCTCAGCCACTATGTCCTTATTACAGCCACAATTAAATTCATGCCAGCCAGAATGCCCTCATCGCCACCTTTCCAAAAGGAAAGTCTCCATACCACCCATAATGCTCCTGTGCAATCTACAAAGCCAAAATGACAACAGCTATATCCATTTTCGCAGTCACAAATCCCCCATACCAGCCACAATGTACTTTATTAAAGCAACAATGCTGTCAATGCACCTTATGCTCGCCACAATGTCTCTTTGACCAGCAAAAGCCTTTAATGCCCTTATGCCAGCCACGAATCCCCACTATAACCAAAATGCCCTCACTTCCTCCTTTGCCAGTTACAATGACCTCCATGCCAGCCAGAATGCCCTTAATTTCCTTTTAGCCAACCACAATATCCCCAAGGCAACCACAAAGCCCTCATGCCAGCCATAATTCCACATTCCAGCCACAATGCCATATACAATGTACTTAATCCCGAAAACAATACCCCTTATGCCAGCCAAATTGCCAAAACGACAACCATAAACCTTCAATGCCCGTATACCAACCATATTGCCTCCATGACAGCCAAAATGTCCTCACATCCCCTTTTCCGAGACACAATACCATCCATGCCAGTCACAACGCCCTCACTTCACCCTTGGCCAAAAACAATGACAACATGACAACCACAAAGCCCCCATGCCAGCCACAATAACACCCGATATGTCTGTTATTCCAGTCAAAATGCCGCCATAACAGCCAGTAACAATGCTGCCAATGCCCCTTATGCCAACCACAAGGACACACTGACAGCTACATATAATCAATGCCCATATGACAGACAAAATGCTCTCATTTGCCTAAAAACAAAGCCCTTCATGCCAGCTACAATGTACTCATTTCCTCTTTGTCAACCACAATGTCCACATGACAGTCACAAATCCCTATGCCAGCAATGATGGCACATGTCAGCCACAATGCCCTCCATGCCAGTCACAATGCCATTATTAGCCTATGCAAACTAGAATGGCCTTGTTCTAACCATAATGCCGCTAATTTAAGCCAGAATGCCCACATGACACCCGCTATATGCCTTATTCCACCTGGAATGCTCCAACGCCAGCCAAAATGGCTCCCATTCAAGCAACAATGCCTAAATGCAAGCCATAATACTCCCATAAGAGCCACTTTGAACCCATTTTACCCACAATGTCCCTTATCCCGGCCACAATATCTCCATGACAGCCAAAATGTCCTCTATGCCAGGCAAAATGCCCTCATTTCTGCTTTTGCCAGTCATAATGCCCCATGACAGCCACAGTTACCTCATTTCTCTCAATGCCGGCCACAGGGCCCGCTATACCTGCCACAATGCCCACATGACAGCAAAAATTTCCTATTGGGAAAGGGGAGATGGTGATGAATGTGTATGTTGGAATGTAAATGCAGTGAATCCATGTGCATAATGCAAAGGCATTTACAATGCCCTGAAATATCTGTAGCCAATATATGTACTACTAGACATGTATTCTTATATACTAAGAAGGTATTACCACACCTCTGAAAGTCCAGAGCTAGAAACTAGCCTGATAATTATCAGTAATTAATAATAATATTAATTACCGGTTCTCTGATTCCTCTATTGCCGCTGATTGGAGGATTCCATATCTTGCTTCTTTTCACTTTCAAATAGACACCTAGAAAAAAAAAAAGGTGTGATAATACGTTCCTGGTATATGCTATAGATGTATTGGATCAGTAAAGAGATGTTAGTGTGCCTAGTTTCTCATAAAACAAAAGTAATTTTAAAAGGGCAATTGAACCCTTTCTGGGATACCTTCTGATGAGCCAAACTAGAGATCCCACCTGAAGAATTCCTATCCAAGAATCTGCACCGTCCACCCCATTCTGACTAGAAGCCACAAGTAGCATAGAAATGTCTCTGACCACATTCCCTAATTTACTCACCAATCACATTCTCAAGAATATCCTACAAGAACAATTACTATCGAAAAAAAAACCTTTTGCAAACCACAACCAAAACACAACCTGACCAGGGAAATCCAACTCAAAATCATTTTATTATCAAAACTGTGTGAATTATTTCTATCACACCTACTTTACGTAATGATAATACTTTCAAGAGTAATTTTATCAACATTTATTAGCCCCACAAAAGACTGAAAACATACTTTTACCCAAAAGTATAAGTAACCATTTCTCACTTAATTTATGCCTCCTGGAACAAAAACCCTTTTGAGTAAAGTTATTTTTTCTTCTTTGCTCTCCTGAATTAAGAAGTCACGAAAGTCACAATGTTCCAATCACAGCACAATGCCCGTTTGAGAACAAAAATACCTAAAAAGCTGCAGTACCTGCCACAAAGTCCTCAGTGCCAACCACCTTTCCCCATGACAACCACAATGCCTTTAATGAACCCTATGCAAGCCACAATACCTGCTAGGCCAACCAAAATTCCCACATGACAACCAGAGTGCCCTCTATACCAGCCACAATACCCCAAAAAAAGCCACAATGCTCTTCAGGCCAGCCATAATGCCCCCATAACACCCACAAAGTACCTTATGCCATTTACTATGCCCCATGCCAGCCACCAGGTTCTTATAAGAGCCACTATGCCTTATGCCAGCCATATTGCCTCCTTTTAAGTCACAATCAACTCTCTTCCATGCAATAATCAATGCCCTTTAAGCCAGCCCCTATGCCCAAGCGGTATTTAAAAACTGGCAATATCCCTTTACGAGCCACTATACTGCAATAAAAAGCAACAATGCGCTCACTTCCCCCTTTGCCAACTAGCACATGACAGACACAAATCCCCATGCTAGCCATGACCCCTGCCAGACACAATGCCCTCATGACCCCTGCTATGTCCCTTATCCCAGTTAAAATGCCCCCAATGTTAGCCACAATTTCATCCATGCCAGCCACAATGCTAACTAACCACAATAACACCATGACAGTCAAAGTACCCCGTGGCAGACAACATGCTTATATGAAATCAGCAATATCCCATATCCAAACCAAAATGCCCCCATTACAGCTACAATGTCCCCAGTATCCTTTATACCTCTCACAATTCCCCTTATTTCAGACACATTGCCCTCAATGCCCTCTTAGCCAATCGCAATAAAACCATGACAACCACAATGGCCTCAGTGCCCCTATGACAACTATAATGCCCTATGACAGTCAAAAAAGTCATCTTGCCAGCCAAAATGACTCCATGAAATTTACTAAACCCCCATCTGCAATATTCCTTATCTCCTCAAAATGCCCTCATGACATCCACAATGTTCATAATCCCAGTCACAATACCCCATGAAACTCACAATAAAGCCCACATGAGAGCCACAGTGCCCATGACAGAAACTATTGCCCTACAATGGCCAAAATGCCCCAATTACAAGTACAATGCTCTCATTGCCCATTTTACCAGTCATAATGCCCACATAAATACCTCAATGCCCTCCATGCCAGCCCTAATACCTTCATAACTATTAAAATGCCCCCATGACAGCCACACTGAATTAGAATTCCTCAAAGACAACTGCAATAAGCTTAATGATCCTCTAATCAGTCTCATTGCCCCATGAAGGCCATCATAGCCTTTATACCAGCTATAATGCTCCATGCCAGCAAAAACTCATATTTTCCAGTCACAATGCTGACCATAAGAGCCAATATGCCACCATGACATCCACAATATCTCTTATCTCAGCTACTATGTCCTTATTACAGCCACAATTAAATTCATGCCAGCCAGAATGCCCTCATCGCCACCTTTCCAAAAGGAAAGTCTCCATACCACCCACAATGCTCCTGTGCAATCTACAAAGCCAAAATGACAACAGCTATATCCATTTTCGCAGTCACAAATCCCCTATGCCAGCCACAATGTACTTTATTAAAGCAACAATGCTGTCAATGCACCTTATGCTCGCCACAATGCCTCTTTGACCAGCAAAAGCCTTTAATGCCCTTATGCCAGCCACAAATCCCCACTATAACCAAAATGCCCTCACTTCCTCCTTTGCCAGTTACAATGACCTCCATGCCAGCCAGAATGCCCTTAATTTCCTTTTAGCCAACCACAATATCCCCAAGGCAACCACAAAGCCCTCATGCCAGCCATAATTCCACATTCCAGCCACAATGCCATATACAATGTACTTAATCCCGGAAACAATACCCCTTATGCCAGCCAAATTGCCAAAACGACAACCATAAACCTCCAATGCCCGTATACCAACCATATTGCCTCCATGACAGCCAAAATGTCCTCACATCCCCTTTTCCGAGACACAATACCATCCATGCCAGTCACAACGCCCTCACTTCACCCTTGGCCAAAAACAATGACAACATGACAACCACAAAGCCCCCATGCCAGCCACAATAACACCCGATATGTCTGTTATTCCAGTCAAAATGCCGCCATAACAGCCAGTAACAATGCTGCCAATGCCCCTTATGCCAACCACAAGGACACACTGACAGCTACATATAATCAATGCCCATATGACAGACAAAATGCTCTCATTTGCTTAAAAACAAAGCCCTTCATGCCAGCTACAATGTACTCATTTCCTCTTTGTCAACCACAATGTCCACATGACAGTCACAAATCCCTATGCCAGCAATGATGGCACATGTCAGCCACAATGCCCTCCATGCCAGTCACAATGCCATTATTAGCCTATGCAAACTAGAATGGCCTTGTTCTAACCATAATGCCGCTAATTTAAGCCACAATGCCCACATGACACCCGCTATATGCCTTATTCCACCTGGAATGCTCCAACGCCAGCCAAAATGGCTCCCATTCAAGCAACAATGCCTAAATGCAAGCCATAATACTCCCATAAGAGCCACTTTGAACCCATTTTACCCACAATGTCCCTTATCCCGGCCACAATATCTCCATGACAGCCAAAATGTCCTCTATGCCAGGCAAAATGCCCTCATTTCTGCTTTTGCCAGTCATAATGCCCCATGACAGCCACAGTTACCTCATTTCTCTCAATGCCGGCCACAGGGCCCTCTATACCTGCCACAATGCCCACATGACAGCAAAAATTTCCTATTGGGAAAGGGGAGATGGTGATGAATGTGTATGTTGGAATGTAAATGCAGTGAATCCATGTGCATAATGCAAAGGCATTTACAATGCCCTGAAATATCTGTAGCCAATATATGTACTACTAGACATGTATTCTTATATACTAAGAAGGTATTACCACACCTCTGAAAGTCCAGAGCTAGAAACTAGCCTGATAATTATCAGTAATTAATAATAATATTAATTACCAGTTCTCGGATTCCTCTATTGCCGCTGACTGGAGGATTCCATATCTTGCTTCTTTTCACTTTCAAATAGACACCTAGAAAAAAAAAAGAGGTGTGATAATACGTTCCTTGTATATGCTATAGATGTATTGGATCAGTAAAGAGATGTTAGTGTGCCTAGTTTCTCATAAAACAAAAGTAATTTTAAAAGGGCAATTGAACCCTTTCTGGGATACCTTCTGATGAGCCAAACTAGAGATCCCACCTGAAGAATTCCTATCCAAGAATCTGCACCGTCCACCCCATCCTGACTAGAAGCCACAAGTAGCATAGAAATGTCTCTGACCACATTCCCTAATTTACTCACCAATCACATTCTCAAGAATATCCTACAAGAACAATTACTATCGAAAAAAAAAACCTTTTGCAAACCACAACCAAAACACAACCTGACCAGGGAAATCCAACTCAAAATCATTTTATTATCAAAACTGTGTGAATTATTTCTATCACACCTACTTTACGTAATGATAATACTTTCAAGAGTAATTTTATCAACATTTATTAGCCCCACAAAAGACTGAAAACATACTTTTACCCAAAAGTATAAGTAACCATTTCTCACTTAATTTATGCCTCCTGGAACAAAAACCCTTTTGAGTAAAGTTATTTTTTCTTCTTTGCTCTCCTGAATTAAGAAGTCACGAAAGTCACAATGTTCCAATCACAGCACAATGCCCGTTTGAGAACAAAAATACCTAAAAAGCTGCAGTACCTGCCACAAAGTCCTCAGTGCCAACCACCTTTCCCCATGACAACCACAATGCCTTTAATGAACCCTATGCAAGCCACAATACCTGCTAGGCCAACCAAAATTCCCACATGACAACCAGAGTGCCCTCTATACCAGCCACAATACCCCAAAAAAAGCCACAATGCTCTTCAGGCTAGCCATAATGCCCCCATAACACCCACAAAGTACCTTATGCCATTTACTATGCCCCATGCCAGCCACCAGGTTCTTATAAGAGCCACTATGCCTTATGCCAGCCATATTGCCTCCTTTTAAGTCACAATCAACTCTCTTCCATGCAATAATCAATGCCCTTTAAGCCAGCCCCTATGCCCAAGCGGTATTTAAAAACTGGCAGTATCCCTTTACGAGCCACTATGCTGCAATAAAAAGCAACAATGCGCTCACTTCCCCCTTTGCCAACTAGCACATGACAGATACAAATCCCCATGCTAGCCATGACACCTGCCAGACACAATGCCCTCATGACCCCTGCTATGTCCCTTATCCCAGTTAAAATGCCCCCAATGTTAGCCACAATTTCATCCATGCCAGCCACAATGCTAACTAACCACACAAACACCATGACAGTCAAAGTACCCCGTGGCAGACAACATGCTTATATGAAGTCAGCAATATCCCATATCCAAACCAAAATGCCCCCATTACAGCTACAATGTCCCCAGTATCCTTTATAACTCTCACAATTCCCCTTATTCCAGACACATTGCCCTCAATGCCCCCTTAGCCAACCGCAATAAAAGCATGACAACCACAATGGCCTCAGTGCCCCTATGACAACTATAATGCCCTATGACAGTCAAAAAAGTCATCTTGCCAGCCACAATGACTCCATGAAATTTACTAAACCCTCATCTGCAATATTCCTTATCTCCTCAAAATGCCCTCATGACATCCACAATGTTCATAATCCCAGTCACAATACCCCATGAAACTCACAATAAAGCCCACATGAGAGCCACAGTGCCCATGACAGAAACTATTGCCCTACAATGGCCAAAATGCCCCAATGACAAGTACAATGCTCTCATTGCCCATTTTACCAGTCACAATGCCCACATAAATACCTCAATGCCCTCCATGCCAGCCCTAATACCTTCATAACTATTAAAATGCCCCCATGACAGCCACACTGAATTAGAATTCCTCAAAGACAACTGCAATAAGCTTAATGATCCTCTAATCAGTCTCATTGCCCCATGAAGGCCATCATAGCCTTTATACCAGCTATAATGCTCCATGCCAGCAAAAACTCATATTTTCCAGTCACAATGCTGACCATAAGAGCCAATATGCCACCATGACATCCACAATATCTCTTATCTCAGCCACTATGTCCTTATTACAGCCACAATTAAATTCATGCCAGCCAGAATGCCCTCATCGCCACCTTTCCAAAAGGAAAGTCTCCATACCACCCACAATGCTCCTGTGCAATCTACAAAGCCAAAATGACAACAGCTATATCCATTTTCGCAGTCACAAATCCCCCATGCCAGCCACAATGTACTTTATTAAAGCAACAATGCTGTCAATGCACCTTATGCTCGCCACAATGCCTCTTTGACCAGCAAAAGCCTTTAATGCCCTTATGCCAGCCACGAATCCCCACTATAACCAAAATGCCCTCACTTCCTCCTTTGCCAGTTACAATGACCTCCATGCCAGCCAGAATGCCCTTAATTTCCTTTTAGCCAACCACAATATCCCCAAGGCAACCACAAAGCCCTCATGCCAGCCATAATTCCACATTCCAGCCACAATGCCATATACAATGTACTTAATCCCGGAAACAATACCCCTTATGCCAGCCAAATTGCCAAAACGACAACCATAAACCTCCAATGCCCGTATACCAACCATATTGCCTCCATGACAGCCAAAATGTCCTCACATCCCCTTTTCCGAGACACAATACCATCCATGCCAGTCACAACGCCCTCACTTCACCCTTGGCCAAAAACAATGACAACATGACAACCACAAAGCCCCCATGCCAGCCACAATAACACCCGATATGTCTGTTATTCCAGTCAAAATGCCGCCATAACAGCCAGTAACAATGCTGCCAATGCCCCTTATGCCAACCACAAGGACACACTGACAGCTACATATAATCAATGCCCATATGACAGACAAAATGCTCTCATTTGCTTAAAAACAAAGCCCTTCATGCCAGCTACAATGTACTCATTTCCTCTTTGTCAACCACAATGTCCACATGACAGTCACAAATCCCTATGCCAGCAATGATGGCACATGTCAGCCACAATGCCCTCCATGCCAGTCACAATGCCATTATTAGCCTATGCAAACTAGAATGGCCTTGTTCTAACCATAATGCCGCTAATTTAAGCCACAATGCCCACATGACACCCGCTATATGCCTTATTCCACCTGGAATGCTCCAACGCCAGCCAAAATGGCTCCCATTCAAGCAACAATGCCTAAATGCAAGCCATAATACTCCCATAAGAGCCACTTTGAACCCATTTTACCCACAATGTCCCTTATCCCGGCCACAATATCTCCATGACAGCCAAAATGTCCTCTATGCCAGGCAAAATGCCCTCATTTCTGCTTTTGCCAGTCATAATGCCCCATGACAGCCACAGTTACCTCATTTCTCTCAATGCCGGCCACAGGGCCCTCTATACCTGCCACAATGCCCACATGACAGCAAAAATTTCCTATTGGGAAAGGGGAGATGGTGATGAATGTGTATGTTGGAATGTAAATGCAGTGAATCCATGTGCATAATGCAAAGGCATTTACAATGCCCTGAAATATCTGTAGCCAATATATGTACTACTAGACATGTATTCTTGGGGGCGTGGCCTAGAGGTGAATGTGAGAGGACGTGTGTGACCGGAGCTCCTGCTGTACTCATCCGTTAAAGTACATATATCCCGTAAAACTCGGGGAAAATAGCTTCCCTAGGGGCTTACCAGAGTCTGGAGGTGGAGGAGCACGAATACCCGGTCATAATGACGCGCTCTAAGAAGCAGAAGTCGCCGCCAGCGAGTCCCGGGTCCCGCGCTCAAGATGGCGCCGAGGAGAAGGAAGGCCGCAATAGAGGCCTCCGGCAGGAAGTTGTGGAAAAGCTGGAGAGGTTCGCCCGCACGCCGAGAGCAGGGGGGGCGGCTGCACAGCAGCGAAAGTCGGCTGGAGATCAGGCAGCTGGAGGCTCATCATATGGATCCAGGTATTCTCCTTTGGCGGGGGACATGAGAAGTGAGGAGGAGGAGGAGGAGGAGGAGATGAGTGGCGCCATGCAGGATCAGCCAGGTGCTGGAGGGAAAAGTGGAGTAAGGAAGGAGGAACCCTCCCTAAAGGACATTTTGGCAGCGGTGAAGCAGAATTCTATGGTCCTTAACACCTTAGCAAATCAGATGGGTGGATTGAAGGAGGACATTTTGCTGCTCAGGAATGATTTGCAGAAAGTTGCGGAACGCACCACTGCCGTGGAAGGGAGAGTCTCAGACATGGAGGATGCGATTCCTCATATAAAGCAGGATGTACAGGCACATTCGCAGGCAGTGGCGACATTGATGGCTAAGACAGACGATATGGAAAATCGGCTGAGACGAAATAATGTGCGCCTGGTGGGGGTTCCGGAAAGAGTGGAGGGAACGAATCCGGATGACTTCTTCGAAAAGTGGCTGATAGACACATTTGGTAGAGAGGAATTGACCCCTTTATTTGCGGTGGAGAGAGCGCACAGGGTGCCGACCAGACCTGGCCCTCCCGGAAGGCCGCCGAGACCGGTGCTGATAAAGATTCTACATTATAAAGATAGAGACAAGATCCTGAGGAAAGCTAGAGAACGTCAAGACATCTCCTTTAATGGGGTGAAAGTGTCCTTTTTCCCGGATTTCTCTTTGGAAGTACAACGGAAAAGATCACAGTTTATGGATATAAAAAGACGACTAAGGGCATTACAAGTGCAATATTCGATGATGTATCCTGCCCGTTTGAGAGTGGTGGCGCTGGGAACAACTTCCTTTTTTGAGACACCGAGAGAAGCGGTTAGATGGTTGGATAGCCATGAAAGTCAGCTGAGACCGGCAGAGGGACGGCGTTGATCCGGAACAGACCGGTTGGCAAAAGGAGGCTGGGGATGCAGGACTGAACCAGGTGTCGTAGGAAAAATTGCAAGATTTGGCATTTGATTGGACTTGGAGTTGGAGGGCATGGTTGCGGGAACCGCGGAAGACCGGAAGAGGAGGAATGTGTTTATGGACATTGAGGGGTATTGATATGCTGAAGGGATGGTAGTTTATTTGTAAGAAAATGGCAGCGGGAGGGATGGTCAGTTAAGCGGGAAAAGCACATAACGAGTTATGGCATTGTTGAATGTATGGTGGGCGGAGTTGACCTGCCGATGTTTGTTATGGGTAATGGCAGATACGTTCTGTTGCCCCAACCCTTGGAAAGGGGTAGGTTTACGGGGGAGGTTGCAGGGGGGGGAGGGGAGGGTGCAGGGGAGGGAGGGAAAAAAGACCCAGCCGGTCGGATATGTAAAATTAAGAGAACAGGATAGGAGGAGCTGTGATATGTGGAGGGATGATGGGATCACTTAATTGTTTGTCCTGGAATGTACGGGGCCTGCGGGAAGCCAGAAAACGACAGGCGGTATTTGATTTTATTAGAAAACAGGAGTCGAGGGTGATAGGACTACAAGAGACACATATGACTAGGGATTCAGTTTCCATGATGCATAGGGCCTGGGTAGGCCATAGTTTTCATTCTTATCATACTACATATTCAAGGGGGGTGAGTCTTCTCATACATAGGGCAGTGCCATTTGTATGTCACGACTCCTTCCAGGATGGGGAGGGGCGGTATGTGGGGGTACACTGTACTATGTATCATTGGAACTGTGTGTTGGTGGTGTTGTATGTACCCCCTCCGTTTTCTAGTGGATGTATCAAGAAAGTGGTGGAGGAACTGGCTAGGTACCCGGAGGTGCCGTTACTAGTGATGGGGGATTTTAACGCAGTATTGAATACTAATATGGATAAATTTGGCATGACAGGGGGAGGTGTAACAGCTTTTGGCCATCTGGTTGCGGAAATGGGCTGGCGGGACATATGGAGGGATAAACATCCAAATAGCTTTCAGTATTCTTGTGCGTCTTCCACATATCAGTCGTTATCCAGGATAGACTTAATCTTGTGCTCACCGACAGCGGTACCATTTGTAGCTCAGATAGAATACTTGCAAAGAGCGTTATCGGATCATTCTCCTGTGTTAATGAAGGTAGAGACGGAGGAGAGGACAGGGCGGGGGCAAGGGTGCTGGAAACTTAATGCCTTTTGGCTAAAGCTGATAGACAATAAACAAATTTTAAACCTCATAAAGGAATACTTTCAGTTCAATTCAGGAACGGTACCGCAAGAGATACTGTGGGACGCGATGAAGGCGTGGCTGAGAGGGGTGTTCATCCAGCACATTTCAGCAGTAAAAACAAGGTCTAGACAATTAGGAGAAGCGCTGTTGGAAAGGGTAGAGGAGACAGAAAGGCTGCATATAATAGATAACACAACAGACACATTGAAGCATTGGGTGGAGGCGCAGCGGTTGTTAAAGCAACATCAGTTGGAGAGGGCAGATAACAAAAGGATGTTTTTAAAACGCCAATACTATGAGGAGGGGGAAACCACTGGACGGTTACTGGCAAGGATGGCGCAGGCTCAGAGGGAGAATAACTACGTACACACCATTAAAGGGGAGGGGGGGAAGTTGGAGACTGATACAGGACAGATTTTGAAAGTGTTTCAGCAGTTCTACTCGGATTTGTATGCCTCTAGGGCAGAGCACACACCTCAACAGCTGGAAGAGTATATAGGGGAGATAGAATTTCCTAGGTTGGGGGGGGAGGAGAGAGGGACATTGGAGGAGCCAATATCTCTGGAGGAAATACAGGCGGCTATAGGGATACTAGCCAGTGAAAAGGCGCCGGGGCCGGACGGTCTTCCGGTGGAAGTTTTTAAGGAATATGGGGAAGAGCTTGCGCCGCAGTTACTGGCCACTCTTTTGGATAGCTTCAATAGGGGGCGGCTTCCAGAAACAATGTATGAAGCGACTATAGTAGTTCTGCCTAAAGAGGGGAAGGATCCTCAACTCCCGGGCTCTTATAGACCAGTCTCACTGCTGACGGCGGATATTAAAATCATGGCGAAAGTATTGGCGCTTCGACTAGCTAAAGTAGTAGCTGGGGTGGTACACGGAGATCAGGCCGGTTTTATGCCATCCAAATCGACGGCGGTAAATCTGAGGAGGCTGTTTTTGAATCTACAAGTTATGCCGGATAATCGTGGGGGGAGAGCCATAATGTCCTTAGATGCGGCCAAAGCATTCGATTGTGTGGAGTGGAACTATTTGTGGTCAGTTCTGGGAAAAATGGGATTTGGCCCGAATTATATAAAATGGGTAAAATTGTTGTATGTAGCCCCGACAGCAAAGATAAGGGTGAATGGGGTGTTATCGGATCGGTTTGCGCTGGAGCGGGGAACGCGTCAGGGATGTCCATTGTCCCCATTGTTGTTTGCGTTGGCGGTGGAACCCTTGGCGTGTGCAGTGAGACAGCATGAACAAATTCAGGGGTTGAGATATGGGGGGGTGGAGGAAAGAATTGCATTATACGCAGATGATATGCTGCTATTCATGGCGGATACCGAACGCACATTACCGTTAGTGATGGCCCTAATTAAGCGGTTTGGGAAATACTCAGGACTACTCATTAATTGGTCAAAATCGGCCCTAATGCTCATGGACCCGGGGGAAGTTCAGAATGGGGAAGAGGAGGTGGAGATACCTGTGGTGAAGGAGTTTAAGTACTTGGGGGTGAGGGTGACGGCGAAAGTACAGGATTATATGTCCCTTAATGTAATGCCACTGTTAACAAAGATAAAAGCCAAAGTAGAGGCGTGGAATAAGTTGCCCCTATCGGCTCTGGGTAGGACAAATTTGATTAAAATGATCCTTATGCCCCAGGTGTTGTATGTACTACATAACTCACCGGTATGGATCCCCAAATATTGGTTCAGGAGATTGCATAACCTTTTTAGGGACCTAGTATGGAAAAAGGGGGTACCTAGGATTAAACTGGAGAAATTACAGCTGCCAAAGGAGGAGGGGGGCCTGGCTGTTCCCAATGCTTGGGTGTATTATTTAGCTGCCCAATGTCAGCATTTCTGGGGGTGGGAGCAGGAAGAGACATGGGGGTCCAGTGCGCGCATCCTATCATATCTGGGGGGGGGAGAACCCGCTGGCAGGACTGGAAGCGCACAGATATAAACAGATGGCGAGTACCAGACCCACTCTGCTTCTCATACATAAGGTGTGGTGGCAGTGCAAGCAATTGCTGGGGATAGGGGAGTGCACTAAATATACACCGCTTTGGAGAAATGCTTATTTGGGGGAATTGGGTAAATTGGAAGGGATGCAGGGGTGGGAGCAGCAAGGCATAATACGGTTGAATCAGTTGTATGAGGGAGACATACTCAAATCTTTTCAGCAAGTAAGGGAGGAGTTTCAACTGGACTCCCGCATGTTTTATCAGTACCTGCAGATTCGGCACGCAGTGCAAACACAAGCAGTCAGTGTGGACCTGACGATACATGCCGCGGGGGTGTTGGAGCATATTGCAAAGGCAGTAACGTCAAAAGGATTAATCTCATTGGTTTATCGCAGGTTGTTGGTGGAACATCTGGGAGATCCTATGGCACCAGTGAAAGCAGTATGGGAAAGAGATGTGGGGCCTATTACAACAGACCACTGGGAGGCGGTATTGGCAGCAACATGTACCTTGTCCATTAATATAGCACAAAGAAGATCGCAGTTGTTTCTGATACATAGGGTGTACAGGACCCCGTGGGTGCTGAAACAAATGGGATTAAGAGCGGATGCAAAATGCCCTAGGTGCCCGGAAGAAAAAGCAGACATCCTTCATATGTTCTGGACATGTGGGAAGCTGGGGAGTCTATGGACGGAAATATTGGAACTAGTGGGGAGAGTGTTTGAGGTACAGATCCCATGGGATCCTGTAGTAATGCTGCTAGGGTATGTTGGAGATTTGGGGGGAGATAGGATGTCAGGGTTGGCAATTGCTAAAATACTGTATCAAGTTCGGAAAGGAATTGCAAAGCACTGGCTAGATGCGGAGCCACCATCAAAACAAGAAATCATAGGGGCACTTAACTCACAGGTTCTGATGGAGTATAGGATATACTCCAAGAGGGGGTCCAGGGTCAAGTTCGATAAACAATGGGCTAGGTGGATTGATCAATCTGGGTATGCTTCTGTGGAGCTAATGACACTAAGGCAACAAGTGCAGGTATAGGGCCACTGAGGGGAGAGGATTGGAAAAGTGGTACTGAGAAGATCGGCTGGGGGGGATACAGGGGGGAGTTGGGGGGAAGGGAATGTTTGATTAAATGTAAAGAATTGGGTCTGTTAAAAATTGCTTGTACACTGTATGAGAACGTACAATGACCTGTAATAATGTGGAGTTTTGTTGAATAAACTTGAACTGATTAAAAAAAAAAAGACATGTATTCTTATATACTAAGAAGGTATTACCACACCTCTGAAAGTCCAGAGCTAGAAACTAGCCTGATAATTATCAGTAATTAATAATAATATTAATTACCAGTTCTCGGATTCCTCTATTGCCGCTGACTGGAGGATTCCATATCTTGCTTCTTTTCACTTTCAAATAGACACCTAGAAAAAAAAAAAGAGGTGTGATAATACGTTCCTTGTATATGCTATAGATGTATTGGATCAGTAAAGAGATGTTAGTGTGCCTAGTTTCTCATAAAACAAAAGTAATTTTAAAAGGGCAATTGAACCCTTTCTGGGATACCTTCTGATGAGCCAAACTAGAGATCCCACCTGAAGAATTCCTATCCAAGAATCTGCACCGTCCACCCCATTCTGACTAGAAGCCACAAGTAGCATAGAAATGTCTCTGACCACATTCCCTAATTTACTCACCAATCACATTCTCAAGAATATCCTACAAGAACAATTACTATCGAAAAAAAAACCTTTTGCAAACCACAACCAAAACACAACCTGACCAGGGAAATCCAACTCAAAATCATTTTATTATCAAAACTGTGTGAATTATTTCTATCACACCTACTTTACGTAATGATAATACTTTCAAGAGTAATTTTATCAACATTTATTAGCCCCACAAAAGACTGAAAACATACTTTTACCCAAAAGTATAAGTAACCATTTCTCACTTAATTTATGCCTCCTGGAACAAAAACCCTTTTGAGTAAAGTTATTTTTTCTTCTTTGCTCTCCTGAATTAAGAAGTCACAAAAGTCACAATGTTCCAATCACAGCACAATGCCCGTTTGAGAACAAAAATACCTAAAAAGCTGCAGTACCTGCCACAAAGTCCTCAGTGCCAACCACCTTTCCCCATGACAACCACAATGCCTTTAATGAACCCTATGCAAGCCACAATACCTGCTAGGCCAACCAAAATTCCCACATGACAACCAGAGTGCCCTCTATACCAGCCACAATACCCCAAAAAAAGCCACAATGCTCTTCAGGCCAGCCATAATGCCCCCATAACACCCACAAAGTACCTTATGCCATTTACTATGCCCCATGCCAGCCACCAGGTTCTTATAAGAGCCACTATGCCTTATGCCAGCCATATTGCCTCCTTTTAAGTCACAATCAACTCTCTTCCATGCAATAATCAATGCCCTTTAAGCCAGCCCCTATGCCCAAGCGGTATTTAAAAACTGGCAATATCCCTTTACGAGCCACTATGCTGCAATAAAAAGCAACAATGCGCTCACTTCCCCCTTTGCCAACTAGCACATGACAGACACAAATCCCCATGCTAGCCATGACCCCTGCCAGACACAATGCCCTCATGACCCCTGCTATGTCCCTTATCCCAGTTAAAATGCCCCCAATGTTAGCCACAATTTCATCCATGCCAGCCACAATGCTAACTAACCACAAAAACACCATGACAGTCAAAGTACCCCGTGGCAGACAACATGCTTATATGAAATCAGCAATATCCCATATCCAAACCAAAATGCCCCCATTACAGCTACAATGTCCCCAGTATCCTTTATACCTCTCACAATTCCCCTTATTTCAGACACATTGCCCTCAATGCCCTCTTAGCCAATCGCAATAAAACCATGACAACCACAATGGCCTCAGTGCCCCTATGACAACTATAATGCCCTATGACAGTCAAAAAAGTCATCTTGCCAGCCAAAATGACTCCATGAAATTTACTAAACCCCCATCTGCAATATTCCTTATCTCCTCAAAATGCCCTCATGACATCCACAATGTTCATAATCCCAGTCACAATACCCCATGAAACTCACAATAAAGCCCACATGAGAGCCACAGTGCCCATGACAGAAACTATTGCCCTACAATGGCCAAAATGCCCCAATTACAAGTACATTGCTCTCATTGCCCATTTTACCAGTCATAATGCCCACATAAATACCTCAATGCCCTCCATGCCAGCCCTAATACCTTCATAACTATTAAAATGCCCCCATGACAGCCACACTGAATTAGAATTCCTCAAAGACAACTGCAATAAGCTTAATGATCCTCTAATCAATCTCATTGCCCCATGAAGGCCATCATAGCCTTTATACCAGCTATAATGCTCCATGCCAGCAAAAACTCATATTTTCCAGTCACAATGCTGACCATAAGAGCCAATATGCCACCATGACATCCACAATATCTCTTATCTCAGCCACTATGTCCTTATTACAGCCACAATTAAATTCATGCCAGCCAGAATGCCCTCATCGCCACCTTTCCAAAAGGAAAGTCTCCATACCACCCACAATGCTCCTGTGCAATCTACAAAGCCAAAATGACAACAGCTATATCCATTTTCGCAGTCACAAATCCCCTATGCCAGCCACAATGTACTTTATTAAAGCAACAATGCTGTCAATGCACCTTATGCTCGCCACAATGCCTCTTTGACCAGCAAAAGCCTTTAATGCCCTTATGCCAGCCACATATCCCCACTATAACCAAAATGCCCTCACTTCCTCCTTTGCCAGTTACAATGACCTCCATGCCAGCCAGAATGCCCTTAATTTCCTTTTAGCCAACCACAATATCCCCAAGGCAACCACAAAGCCCTCATGCCAGCCATAATTCCACATTCCAGCCACAATGCCAGATACAATGTACTTAATCCCGGAAACAATACCCCTTATGCCAGCCAAATTGTCAAAACGACAACCATAAACCTCCAATGCCCGTATACCAACCATATTGCCTCCATGACAGCCAAAATGTCCTCACATCCCCTTTTCCGAGACACAATACCATCCATGCCAGTCACAATGCCCTCACTTCACCCTTGGCCAAAAACAATGACAACATGACAACCACAAAGCCCCCATGCCAGCCACAATAACACTCGATATGTCTGTTATTCCAGTCAAAATGCCGCCATAACAGCCAGTAACAATGCTGCCAATGCCCCTTATGCCAACCACAAGGACAGGACACACTGACAGCTACATATAATCAATGCCCATATGACAGACAAAATGCTCTCATTTGCCTAAAAACAAAGCCCTTCATGCCAGCTACAATGTACTCATTTCCTCTTTGTCAACCACAATGTCCACATGACAGTCACAAATCCCTATGCCAGCAATGATGGCACATGTCAGCCACAATGCCCTCCATGCCAGTCACAATGCCATTATTAGCCTATGCAAACTAGAATGGCCTTGTTCTAACCATAATGCCGCTAATTTAAGCCACAATGCCCACATGACACCCGCTATATGCCTTATTCCACCTGGAATGCTCCAACGCCAGCCAAAATGGCTCCCATTCAAGCAACAATGCCTAAATGCAAGCCATAATACTCCCATAAGAGCCACTTTGAACCCATTTTACCCACAATGTCCCTTATCCCGGCCACAATATCTCCATGACAGCCAAAATGTCCTCTATGCCAGGCAAAATGCCCTCATTTCTGCTTTTGCCAGTCATAATGCCCCATGACAGCCACAGTTACCTCATTTCTCTCAATGCCGGCCACAGGGCCCGCTATACCTGCCACAATGCCCACATGACAGCAAAAATTTCCTATTGGGAAAGGGGAGATGGTGATGAATGTGTATGTTGGAATGTAAATGCAGTGAATCCATGTGCATAATGCAAAGGCATTTACAATGCCCTGAAATATCTGTAGCCAATATATGTACTACTAGACATGTATTCTTATATACTAAGAAGGTATTACCACACCTCTGAAAGTCCAGAGCTAGAAACTAGCCTGATAATTATCAGTAATTAATAATAATATTAATTACCGGTTCTCTGATTCCTCTATTGCCGCTGACTGGAGGATTCCATATATTGCTTCTTTTCACTTTCAAATAGACACCTAGAAAAAAAAAGAGGTGTGATAATACGTTCCTGGTATATGCTATAGATGTATTGGATCAGTAAAGAGATGTTAGTGTGCCTAGTTTCTCATAAAACAAAAGTAATTTTAAAAGGGCAATTGAACCCTTTCTGGGATACCTTCTGATGAGCCAAACTAGAGATCCCACCTGAAGAATTCCTATCCAAGAATCTGCACCGTCCACCCCATTCTGACTAGAAGCCACAAGTAGCATAGAAATGTCTCTGACCACATTCCCTAATTTACTCACCAATCACATTCTCAAGAATATCCTACAAGAACAATTACTATCGAAAAAAAAACCTTTTGCAAACCACAACCAAAACACAACCTGACCAGGGAAATCCAACTCAAAATCATTTTATTATCAAAACTGTGTGAATTATTTCTATCACACCTACTTTACGTAATGATAATACTTTCAAGAGTAATTTTATCAACATTTATTAGCCCCACAAAAGACTGAAAACATACTTTTACCCAAAAGTATAAGTAACCATTTCTCACTTAATTTATGCCTCCTGGAACAAAAACCCTTTTGAGTAAAGTTATTTTTTCTTCTTTGCTCTCCTGAATTAAGAAGTCACGAAAGTCACAATGTTCCAATCACAGCACAATGCCCGTTTGAGAACAAAAATACCTAAAAAGCTGCAGTACCTGCCACAAAGTCCTCAGTGCCAACCACCTTTCCCCATGACAACCACAATGCCTTTAATGAACCCTATGCAAGCCACAATACCTGCTAGGCCAACCAAAATTCCCACATGACAACCAGAGTGCCCTCTATACCAGCCACAATACCCCAAAAAAAGCCACAATGCTCTTCAGGCCAGCCATAATGCCCCCATAACACCCACAAAGTACCTTATGCCATTTACTATGCCCCATGCCAGCCACCAGGTTCTTATAAGAGCCACTATGCCTTATGCCAGCCATATTGCCTCCTTTTAAGTCACAATCAACTCTCTTCCATGCAATAATCAATGCCCTTTAAGCCAGCCCCTATGCCCAAGCGGTATTTAAAAACTGGCAATATCCCTTTACGAGCCACTATGCTGCAATAAAAAGCAACAATGCGCTCACTTCCCCCTTTGCCAACTAGCACATGACAGAAACAAATCCCCATGCTAGCCATGACCCCTGCCAGACACAATGCCCTCATGACCCCTGCTATGTCCCTTATCCCAGTTAAAATGCCCCCAATGTTAGCCACAATTTCATCCATGCCAGCCACAATGCTAACTAACCACAAAAACACCATGACAGTCAAAGTACCCCGTGGCAGACAACATGCTTATATGAAATCAGCAATATCCCATATCCAAACCAAAATGCCCCCATTACAGCTACAATGTCCCCAGTATCCTTTATACCTCTCACAATTCCCCTTATTTCAGACACATTGCCCTCAATGCCCTCTTAGCCAATCGCAATAAAACCATGACAACCACAATGGCCTCAGTGCCCCTTATGACAACTATAATGCCCTATGACAGTCAAAAAAGTCATCTTGCCAGCCAAAATGACTCCATGAAATTTACTAAACCCCCATCTGCAATATTCCTTATCTCCTCAAAATGCCCTCATGACATCCACAATGTTCATAATCCCAGTCACAATACCCCATGAAACTCACAATAAAGCCCACATGAGAGCCACAGTGCCCATGACAGAAACTATTGCCCTACAATGGCCAAAATGCCCCAATTACAAGTACAATGCTCTCATTGCCCATTTTACCAGTCATAATGCCCACATAAATACCTCAATGCCCTCCATGCCAGCCCTAATACCTTCATAACTATTAAAATGCCCCCATGACAGCCACACTGAATTAGAATTCCTCAAAAACAACTGCAATAAGCTTAATGATCCTCTAATCAGTCTCATTGCCCCATGAAGGCCATCATAGCCTTTATACCAGCTATAATGCTCCATGCCAGCAAAAACTCATATTTTCCAGTCACAATGCTGACCATAAGAGCCAATATGCCACCATGACATCCACAATATCTCTTATCTCAGCCACTATGTCCTTATTACAGCCACAATTAAATTCATGCCAGCCAGAATGCCCTCATCGCCACCTTTCCAAAAGGAAAGTCTCCATACCACCCACAATGCTCCTGTGCAATCTACAAAGCCAAAATGACAACAGCTATATCCATTTTCGCAGTCACAAATCCCCTATGCCAGCCACAATGTACTTTATTAAAGCAACAATGCTGTCAATGCACCTTATGCTCGCCACAATGCCTCTTTGACCAGCAAAAGCCTTTAATGCCCTTATGCCAGCCACAAATCCCCACTATAACCAAAATGCCCTCACTTCCTCCTTTGCCAGTTACAATGACCTCCATGCCAGCCAGAATGCCCTTAATTTCCTTTTAGCCAACCACAATATCCCCAAGGCAACCACAAAGCCCTCATGCCAGCCATAATTCCACATTCCAGCCACAATGCCAGATACAATGTACTTAATCCCGGAAACAATACCCCTTATGCCAGCCAAATTGTCAAAACGACAACCATAAACCTCCAATGCCCGTATACCAACCATATTGCCTCCATGACAGCCAAAATGTCCTCACATCCCCTTTTCCGAGACACAATACCATCCATGCCAGTCACAACGCCCTCACTTCACCCTTGGCCAAAAACAATGACAACATGACAACCACAAAGCCCCCATGCCAGCCACAATAACACCCGATATGTCTGTTATTCCAGTCAAAATGCCGCCATAACAGCCAGTAACAATGCTGCCAATGCCCCTTATGCCAACCACAAGGACACACTGACAGCTACATATAATCAATGCCCATATGACAGACAAAATGCTCTCATTTGCCTAAAAACAAAGCCCTTCATGCCAGCTACAATGTACTCATTTCCTCTTTGTCAACCACAATGTCCACATGACAGTCACAAATCCCTATGCCAGCAATGATGGCACATGTCAGCCACAATGCCCTCCATGCCAGTCACAATGCCATTATTAGCCTATGCAAACTAGAATGGCCTTGTTCTAACCATAATGCCGCTAATTTAAGCCACAATGCCCACATGACACCCGCTATATGCCTTATTCCACCTGGAATGCTCCAACGCCAGCCAAAATGGCTCCCATTCAAGCAACAATGCCTAAATGCAAGCCATAATACTCCCATAAGAGCCACTTTGAACCCATTTTACCCACAATGTCCCTTATCCCGGCCACAATATCTCCATGACAGCCAAAATGTCCTCTATGCCAGGCAAAATGCCCTCATTTCTGCTTTTGCCAGTCATAATGCCCCATGACAGCCACAGTTACCTCATTTCTCTCAATGCCGGCCACAGGGCCCGCTATACCTGCCACAATGCCCACATGACAGCAAAAATTTCCTATTGGGAAAGGGGAGATGGTGATGAATGTGTATGTTGGAATGTAAATGCAGTGAATCCATGTGCATAATGCAAAGGCATTTACAATGCCCTGAAATATCTGTAGCCAATATATGTACTACTAGACATGTATTCTTATATACTAAGAAGGTATTACCACACCTCTGAAAGTCCAGAGCTAGAAACTAGCCTGATAATTATCAGTAATTAATAATAATATTAATTACCGGTTCTCTGATTCCTCTATTGCCGCTGATTGGAGGATTCCATATCTTGCTTCTTTTCACTTTCAAATAGACACCTAGAAAAAAAAAAAGGTGTGATAATACGTTCCTGGTATATGCTATAGATGTATTGGATCAGTAAAGAGATGTTAGTGTGCCTAGTTTCTCATAAAACAAAAGTAATTTTAAAAGGGCAATTGAACCCTTTCTGGGATACCTTCTGATGAGCCAAACTAGAGATCCCACCTGAAGAATTCCTATCCAAGAATCTGCACCGTCCACCCCATTCTGACTAGAAGCCACAAGTAGCATAGAAATGTCTCTGACCACATTCCCTAATTTACTCACCAATCACATTCTCAAGAATATCCTACAAGAACAATTACTATCGAAAAAAAAAACCTTTTGCAAACCACAACCAAAACACAACCTGACCAGGGAAATCCAACTCAAAATAATTTTATTATCAAAACTGTGTGAATTATTTCTATCACACCTACTTTACGTAATGATAATACTTTCAAGAGTAATTTTATCAACATTTATTAGCCCCACAAAAGACTGAAAACATACTTTTACCCAAAAGTATAAGTAACCATTTCTCACTTAATTTATGCCTCCTGGAACAAAAACCCTTTTGAGTAAAGTTATTTTTTCTTCTTTGCTCTCCTGAATTAAGAAGTCACGAAAGTCACAATGTTCCAATCACAGCACAATGCCCGTTTGAGAACAAAAATACCTAAAAAGCTGCAGTACCTGCCACAAAGTCCTCAGTGCCAACCACCTTTCCCCATGACAACCACAATGCCTTTAATGAACCCTATGCAAGCCACAATACCTGCTAGGCCAACCAAAATTCCCACATGACAACCAGAGTGCCCTCTATACCAGCCACAATACCCCAAAAAAAGCCACAATGCTCTTCAGGCCAGCCATAATGCCCCCATAACACCCACAAAGTACCTTATGCCATTTACTATGCCCCATGCCAGCCACCAGGTTCTTATAAGAGCCACTATGCCTTATGCCAGCCATATTGCCTCCTTTTAAGTCACAATCAACTCTCTTCCATGCAATAATCAATGCCCTTTAAGCCAGCCCCTATGCCCAAGCGGTATTTAAAAACTGGCAATATCCCTTTACGAGCCACTATACCGCAATAAAAAGCAACAATGCGCTCACTTCCCCCTTTGCCAACTAGCACATGACAGACACAAATCCCCATGCTAGCCATGACCCCTGCCAGACACAATGCCCTCATGACCCCTGCTATGTCCCTTATCCCAGTTAAAATGCCCCCAATGTTAGCCACAATTTCATCCATGCCAGCCACAATGCTAACTAACCACAATAACACCATGACAGTCAAAGTACCCCGTGGCAGACAACATGCTTATATGAAATCAGCAATATCCCATATCCAAACCAAAATGCCCCCATTACAGCTACAATGTCCCCAGTATCCTTTATACCTCTCACAATTCCCCTTATTTCAGACACATTGCCCTCAATGCCCTCTTAGCCAATCACAATAAAACCATGACAACCACAATGGCCTCAGTGCCCCTATGACAACTATAATGCCCTATGACAGTCAAAAAAGTCATCTTGCCAGCCAAAATTACTCCATGAAATTTACTAAACCCCCATCTGCAATATTCCTTATCTCCTCAAAATGCCCTCATGACATCCACAATGTTCATAATCCCAGTCACAATACCCCATGAAACTCACAATAAAGCCCACATGAGAGCCACAGTGCCCATGACAGAAACTATTGCCCTACAATGGCCAAAATGCCCCAATTACAAGTACAATGCTCTCATTGCCCATTTTACCAGTCATAATGCCCACATAAATACCTCAATGCCCTCCATGCCAGCCCTAATACCTTCATAACTATTAAAATGCCCCCATGACAGCCACACTGAATTAGAATTCCTCAAAGACAACTGCAATAAGCTTAATGATCCTCTAATCAGTCTCATTGCCCCATGAAGGCCATCATAGCCTTTATACCAGCTATAATGCTCCATGCCAGCAAAAACTCATATTTTCCAGTCACAATGCTGACCATAAGAGCCAATATGCCACCATGACATCCACAATATCTCTTATCTCAGCTACTATGTCCTTATTACAGCCACAATTAAATTCATGCCAGCCAGAATGCCCTCATCGCCACCTTTCCAAAAGGAAAGTCTCCATACCACCCACAATGCTCCTGTGCAATCTACAAAGCCAAAATGACAACAGCTATATCCATTTTCGCAGTCACAAATCCCCTATGCCAGCCACAATGTACTTTATTAAAGCAACAATGCTGTCAATGCACCTTATGCTCGCCACAATGCCTCTTTGACCAGCAAAAGCCTTTAATGCCCTTATGCCAGCCACAAATCCCCACTATAACCAAAATGCCCTCACTTCCTCCTTTGCCAGTTACAATGACCTCCATGCCAGCCAGAATGCCCTTAATTTCCTTTTAGCCAACCACAATATCCCCAAGGCAACCACAAAGCCCTCATGCCAGCCATAATTCCACATTCCAGCCACAATGCCAGATACAATGTACTTAATCCCGGAAACAATACCCCTTATGCCAGCCAAATTGTCAAAACGACAACCATAAACCTCCAATGCCCGTATACCAACCATATTGCCTCCATGACAGCCAAAATGTCCTCACATCCCCTTTTCCGAGACACAATACCATCCATGCCAGTCACAACGCCCTCACTTCACCCTTGGCCAAAAACAATGACAACATGACAACCACAAAGCCCCCATGCCAGCCACAATAACACCCGATATGTCTGTTATTCCAGTCAAAATGCCGCCATAACAGCCAGTAACAATGCTGCCAATGCCCCTTATGCCAACCACAAGGACACACTGACAGCTACATATAATCAATGCCCATGACAGACAAAATGCTCTCATTTGCCTAAAAACAAAGCCCTTCATGCCAGCTACAATGTACTCATTTCCTCTTTGTCAACCACAATGTCCACATGACAGTCACAAATCCCTATGCCAGCAATGATGGCACATGTCAGCCACAATGCCCTCCATGCCAGTCACAATGCCATTATTAGCCTATGCAAACTAGAATGGCCTTGTTCTAACCATAATGCCGCTAACTTAAGCCACAATGCCCACATGACACCCGCTATATGCCTTATTCCACCTGGAATGCTCCAACGCCAGCCAAAATGGCTCCGATTCAAGCAACAATGCCTAAATGCAAGCCATAATACTCCCATAAGAGCCACTTTGAACAAATTTTACCCACAATGTCCCTTATCCCGGCCACAATATCTCCATGACAGCCAAAATGTCCTCTATGCCAGGCAAAATGCCATCATTTCTGCTTTTGCCAGTCATAATGCCCCATGACAGCCACAGTTACCTCATTTCTCTCAATGCCGGCCACAGGGCCCGCTATACCTGCCACAATGCCCACATGACAGCAAAAATTTCCTATTGGGAAAGGGGAGATGGTGATGAATGTGTATGTTGGAATGTAAATGCAGTGAATCCATGTGCATAATGCAAAGGCATTTACAATGCCCTGAAATATCTGTAGCCAATATATGTACTACTAGACATGTATTCTTATATACTAAGAAGGTATTACCACACCTCTGAAAGTCCAGAGCTAGAAACTAGCCTGATAATTATCAGTAATTAATAATAATATTAATTACCGGTTCTCTGATTCCTCTATTGCCGCTGATTGGAGGATTCCATATCTTGCTTCTTTTCACTTTCAAATAGACACCTAGAAAAAAAAAAAGGTGTGATAATACGTTCCTGGTATATGCTATAGATGTATTGGATCAGTAAAGAGATGTTAGTGTGCCTAGTTTCTCATAAAACAAAAGTAATTTTAAAAGGGCAATTGAACCCTTTCTGGGATACCTTCTGATGAGCCAAACTAGAGATCCCACCTGAAGAATTCCTATCCAAGAATCTGCACCGTCCACCCCATTCTGACTAGAAGCCACAAGTAGCATAGAAATGTCTCTGACCACATTCCCTAATTTACTCACCAATCACATTCTCAAGAATATCCTACAAGAACAATTACTATCGAAAAAAAAACCTTTTGCAAACCACAACCAAAACACAACCTGACCAGGGAAATCCAACTCAAAATCATTTTATTATCAAAACTGTGTGAATTATTTCTATCACACCTACTTTACGTAATGATAATACTTTCAAGAGTAATTTTATCAACATTTATTAGCCCCACAAAAGACTGAAAACATACTTTTACCCAAAAGTATAAGTAACCATTTCTCACTTAATTTATGCCTCCTGGAACAAAAACCCTTTTGAGTAAAGTTATTTTTTCTTCTTTGCTCTCCTGAATTAAGAAGTCACGAAAGTCACAATGTTCCAATCACAGCACAATGCCCGTTTGAGAACAAAAATACCTAAAAAGCTGCAGTACCTGCCACAAAGTCCTCAGTGCCAACCACCTTTCCCCATGACAACCACAATGCCTTTAATGAACCCTATGCAAGCCACAATACCTGCTAGGCCAACCAAAATTCCCACATGACAACCAGAGTGCCCTCTATACCAGCCACAATACCCCAAAAAAAGCCACAATGCTCTTCAGGCCAGCCATAATGCCCCCATAACACCCACAAAGTACCTTATGCCGTTTACTATGCCCCATGCCAGCCACCAGGTTCTTATAAGAGCCACTATGCCTTATGCCAGCCATATTGCCTCCTTTTAAGTCACAATCAACTCTCTTCCATGCAATAATCAATGCCCTTTAAGCCAGCCCCTATGCCCAAGCGGTATTTAAAAACTGGCAATATCCCTTTACGAGCCACTATGCTGCAATAAAAAGCAACAATGCGCTCACTTCCCCCTTTGCCAACTAGCACATGACAGACACAAATCCCCATGCTAGCCATGACCCCTGCCAGACACAATGCCCTCATGACCCCTGCTATGTCCCTTATCCCAGTTAAAATGCCCCCAATGTTAGCCACAATTTCATCCATGCCAGCCACAATGCTAACTAACCACAATAACACCATGACAGTCAAAGTACCCCGTGGCAGACAACATGCTTATATGAAATCAGCAATATCCCATATCCAAACCAAAATGCCCCCATTACAGCTACAATGTCCCCAGTATCCTTTATACCTCTCACAATTCCCCTTATTTCAGACACATTGCCCTCAATGCCCTCTTAGCCAATCGCAATAAAACCATGACAACCACAATGGCCTCAGTGCCCCTATGACAACTATAATGCCCTATGACAGTCAAAAAAGTCATCTTGCCAGCCAAAATGACTCCATGAAATTTACTAAACCCCCATCTGCAATATTCCTTATCTCCTCAAAATGCCCTCATGACATCCACAATGTTCATAATCCCAGTCACAATACCCCATGAAACTCACAATAAAGCCCACATGAGAGCCACAGTGCCCATGACAGAAACTATTGCCCTACAATGGCCAAAATGCCCCAATTACAAGTACAATGCTCTCATTGCCCATTTTACCAGTCATAATGCCCACATAAATACCTCAATGCCCTCCATGCCAGCCCTAATACCTTCATAACTATTAAAATGCCCCCATGACAGCCACACTGAATTAGAATTCCTCAAAGACAACTGCAATAAGCTTAATGATCCTCTAATCAGTCTCATTGCCCCATGAAGGCCATCATAGCCTTTATACCAGCTATAATGCTCCATGCCAGCAAAAACTCATATTTTCCAGTCACAATGCTGACCATAAGAGCCAATATGCCACCATGACATCCACAATATCTCTTATCTCAGCTACTATGTCCTTATTACAGCCACAATTAAATTCATGCCAGCCAGAATGCCCTCATCGCCACCTTTCCAAAAGGAAAGTCTCCATACCACCCACAATGCTCCTGTGCAATCTACAAAGCCAAAATGACAACAGCTATATCCATTTTCGCAGTCACAAATCCCCTATGCCAGCCACAATGTACTTTATTAAAGCAACAATGCTGTCAATGCACCTTATGCTCGCCACAATGCCTCTTTGACCAGCAAAAGCCTTTAATGCCCTTATGCCAGCCACAAATCCCCACTATAACCAAAATGCCCTCACTTCCTCCTTTGCCAGTTACAATGACCTCCATGCCAGCCAGAATGCCCTTAATTTCCTTTTAGCCAACCACAATATCCCCAAGGCAACCACAAAGCCCTCATGCCAGCCATAATTCCACATTCCAGCCACAATGCCAGATACAATGTACTTAATCCCGGAAACAATACCCCTTATGCCAGCCAAATTGTCAAAACGACAACCATAAACCTCCAATGCCCGTATACCAACCATATTGCCTCCATGACAGCCAAAATGTCCTCACATCCCCTTTTCCGAGACACAATACCATCCATGCCAGTCACAACGCCCTCACTTCACCCTTGGCCAAAAACAATGACAACATGACAACCACAAAGCCCCCATGCCAGCCACAATAACACCCGATATGTCTGTTATTCCAGTCAAAATGCCGCCATAACAGCCAGTAACAATGCTGCCAATGCCCCTTATGCCAACCACAAGGACACACTGACAGCTACATATAATCAATGCCAATATGACAGACAAAATGCTCTCATTTGCCTAAAAACAAAGCCCTTCATGCCAGCTACAATGTACTCATTTCCTCTTTGTCAACCACAATGTCCACATGACAGTCACAAATCCCTATGCCAGCAATGATGGCACATGTCAGCCACAATGCCCTCCATGCCAGTCACAATGCCATTATTAGCCTATGCAAACTAGAATGGCCTTGTTCTAACCATAATGCCGCTAATTTAAGCCACAATGCCCACATGACACCCGCTATATGCCTTATTCCACCTGGAATGCTCCAACGCCAGCCAAAATGGCTCCCATTCAAGCAACAATGCCTAAATGCAAGCCATAATACTCCCATAAGAGCCACTTTGAACCCATTTTACCCACAATGTCCCTTATCCCGGCCACAATATCTCCATGACAGCCAAAATGTCCTCTATGCCAGGCAAAATGCCCTCATTTCTGCTTTTGCCAGTCATAATGCCCCATGACAGCCACAGTTACCTCATTTCTCTCAATGCCGGCCACAGGGCCCGCTATACCTGCCACAATGCCCACATGACAGCAAAAATTTCCTATTGGGAAAGGGGAGATGGTGATGAATGTGTATGTTGGAATGTAAATGCAGTGAATCCATGTGCATAATGCAAAGGCATTTACAATGCCCTGAAATATCTGTAGCCAATATATGTACTACTAGACATGTATTCTTATATACTAAGAAGGTATTACCACACCTCTGAAAGTCCAGAGCTAGAAACTAGCCTGATAATTATCAGTAATTAATAATAATATTAATTACCGGTTCTCTGATTCCTCTATTGCCGCTGACTGGAGGATTCCATATCTTGCTTCTTTTCACTTTCAAATAGACACCTAGAAAAAAAAAAAAGGTGTGATAATACGTTCCTGGTATATGCTATAGATGTATTGGATCAGTAAAGAGATGTTAGTGTGCCTAGTTTCTCATAAAACAAAAGTAATTTTAAAAGGGCAATTGAACCCTTTCTGGGATACCTTCTGATGAGCCAAACTAGAGATCCCACCTGAAGAATTCCTATCCAAGAATCTGCACCGTCCACCCCATTCTGACTAGAAGCCACAAGTAGCATAGAAATGTCTCTGACCACATTCCCTAATTTACTCACCAATCACATTCTCAAGAATATCCTACAAGAACAATTACTATCGAAAAAAAAACCTTTTGCAAACCACAACCAAAACACAACCTGACCAGGGAAATCCAACTCAAAATCATTTTATTATCAAAACTGTGTGAATTATTTCTATCACACCTACTTTACGTAATGATAATACTTTCAAGAGTAATTTTATCAACATTTATTAGCCCCACAAAAGACTGAAAACATACTTTTACCCAAAAGTATAAGTAACCATTTCTCACTTAATTTATGCCTCCTGGAACAAAAACCCTTTTGAGTAAAGTTATTTTTTCTTCTTTGCTCTCCTGAATTAAGAAGTCACGAAAGTCACAATGTTCCAATCACAGCACAATGCCCGTTTGAGAACAAAAATACCTAAAAAGCTGCAGTACCTGCCACAAAGTCCTCAGTGCCAACCACCTTTCCCCATGACAACCACAATGCCTTTAATGAACCCTATGCAAGCCACAATACCTGCTAGGCCAACCAAAATTCCCACATGACAACCAGAGTGCCCTCTATACCAGCCACAATACCCCAAAAAAAGCCACAATGCTCTTCAGGCCAGCCATAATGCCCCCATAACACCCACAAAGTACCTTATGCCATTTACTATGCCCCATGCCAGCCACCAGGTTCTTATAAGAGCCACTATGCCTTATGCCAGCCATATTGCCTCCTTTTAAGTCACAATCAACTCTCTTCCATGCAATAATCAATGCCCTTTAAGCCAGCCCCTATGCCCAAGCGGTATTTAAAAACTGGCAATATCCCTTTACGAGCCACTATGCTGCAATAAAAAGCAACAATGCGCTCACTTCCCCCTTTGCCAACTAGCACATGACAGACACAAATCCCCATGCTAGCCATGACCCCTGCCAGACACAATGCCCTCATGACCCCTGCTATGTCCCTTATCCCAGTTAAAATGCCCCCAATGTTAGCCACAATTTCATCCATGCCAGCCACAATGCTAACTAACCACACAAACACCATGACAGTCAAAGTACCCCGTGGCAGACAACATGCTTATATGAAATCAGCAATATCCCATATCCAAACCAAAATGCCCCCATTACAGCTACAATGTCCCCAGTATCCTTTATAACTCTCACAATTCCCCTTATTCCAGACACATTGCCCTCAATGCCCCCTTAGCCAACCGCAATAAAAGCATGACAACCACAATGGCCTCAGTGCCCCTATGACAACTATAATGCCCTATGACAGTCAAAAAAGTCATCTTGCCAGCCACAATGACTCCATGAAATTTACTAAACCCTCATCTGCAATATTCCTTATCTCCTCAAAATGCCCTCATGACATCCACAATGTTCATAATCCCAGTCACAATACCCCATGAAACTCACAATAAAGCCCACATGAGAGCCACAGTGCCCATGACAGAAACTATTGCCCTACAATGGCCAAAATGCCCCAATGACAAGTACAATGCTCTCATTGCCCATTTTACCAGTCACAATGCCCACATAAAAACCTCAATGCCCTCCATGCCAGCCCTAATACCTTCATAACTATTAAAATGCCCCCATGACAGCCACACTGAATTAGAATTCCTCAAAGACAACTGCAATAAGCTTAATGATCCTCTAATCAGTCTCATTGCCCCATGAAGGCCATCATAGCCTTTATACCAGCTATAATGCTCCATGCCAGCAAAAACTCATATTTTCCAGTCACAATGCTGACCATAAGAGCCAATATGCCACCATGACATCCACAATATCTCTTATCTCAGCCACTATGTCCTTATTACAGCCACAATTAAATTCATGCCAGCCAGAATGCCCTCATCGCCACCTTTCCAAAAGGAAAGTCTCCATACCACCCACAATGCTCCTGTGCAATCTACAAAGCCAAAATGACAACAGCTATATCCATTTTCGCAGTCACAAATCCCCCATGCCAGCCACAATGTACTTTATTAAAGCAACAATGCTGTCAATGCACCTTATGCTCGCCACAATGCCTCTTTGACCAGCAAAAGCCTTTAATGCCCTTATGCCAGCCACGAATCCCCAAAATAACCAAAATGCCCTCACTTCCTCCTTTGCCAGTTACAATGACCTCCATGCCAGCCAGAATGCCCTTAATTTCCTTTTAGCCAACCACAATATCCCCAAGGCAACCACAAAGCCCTCATGCCAGCCATAATTCCACATTCCAGCCACAATGCCATATACAATGTACTTAATCCCGGAAACAATACCCCTTATGCCAGCCAAATTGCCAAAACGACAACCATAAACCTCCAATGCCCGTATACCAACCATATTGCCTTCATGACAGCCAAAATGTCCTCACATCCCCTTTTCCGAGACACAATACCATCCATGCCAGTCACAACGCCCTCACTTCACCCTTGGCCAAAAACAATGACAACATGACAACCACAAAGCCCCCATGCCAGCCACAATAACACCCGATATGTCTGTTATTCCAGTCAAAATGCCGCCATAACAGCCAGTAACAATGCTGCCAATGCCCCTTATGCCAACCACAAGGACACACTGACAGCTACATATAATCAATGCCCATATGACAGACAAAATGCTCTCATTTGCTTAAAAACAAAGCCCTTCATGCCAGCTACAATGTACTCATTTCCTCTTTGTCAACCACAATGTCCACATGACAGTCACAAATCCCTATGCCAGCAATGATGCCACATGTCAGCCACAATGCCCTCCATGCCAGTCACAATGCCATTATTAGCCTATGCAAACTAGAATGGCCTTGTTCTAACCTAATTTAAGCCACAATGCCCACATGACACCGCTATATGCCTTATTCCATCTGGAATGCTCCAACGCCAGCCATAATGGCTCCCATTCAAGCAACAATGCCTAAATGCAAGCCATAATACTCCCATAAGAGCCACTTTGAACCCATTTTACCCACAATGTCCCTTATCCCGGCCACAATATCACCATGACAGCCAAAATGTCCTCTATGCCAGCCAAAATGCCCTCATTTCTGCTTTTGCCAGTCATAATGCCCCATGACAGCCACAGTTACCTCATTTCTCTCAATGCCGGCCACAGGGCCTTCCATACCTGCCACAATGCCCACATGACAGCAAAAATTTCCTATTGGGAAAGGGGAGATGGTGATGAATGTGTATGTTGGAATGTAAATGCAGTGAATCCATGTGCATAATGCAAAGGCATTTACAATGCCCTGAAATATCTGTAGCCAATATATGTACTACTAGACATGTATTCTTATATACTAGGAAGGTATTACCACACCTCTGAAAGTCCAGAGCTAGAAACTAGCCTGATAATTATCAGTAATTAATAATAATATTAATTACCAGTTCTCTGATTCATCTATTGCCGCTGACTGGAGGATTCCATATCTTGCTTCTTTTCACTTTCAAATAGACACCTAGAAAAAAAAGAGGTGTGATAATACGTTCCTGGTATATGCTATAGATGTATTGGATCAGTAAAGAGATGTTAGTGTGCCTAGTTTCTCATAAAACAAAAGTAATTTTAAAAGGGCAATTAAACCCTTTCTGGGATACCTTCTGATGAGCCAAACTAGAGATCCCACCTGAAGAATTCCTATCCAAAAATCTGCACCCTCCACCCCATCCTGACTAGAAGCCACAAGTAGCATAGAAATGCCTCTGACCACATTCCCTAATTTACTCACCAATCACATTCTCAAGAATATCCTACAAGAACAATTATTATCGAAAAAAAAAACCTTTTGCAAACCACAACCAAAACACAACCTGACCATCGAAATCCAACTCAAAATCATTTTTTTATCAAAACTGTGTGAATTATTTCTATCACACCTACTTTACGTAATGATAATACTTTCAAGAGTAATTTTATCAACATTTATTAGCCCCACAAAAGACTGAAAACATACTTTTACCCAAAAGTATAAGTAACCATTTCTCACTTAATTTATGCCTCCTGGAACAAAAACCCTTTTGAGTAAAGTTATTTTTTCTTCTTTGCTCTCCTGAATTAAGAAGTCACGAAAGTCACAATGTTCCAATCACAGCACAATGCCCGTTTGAGAACAAAAATACCTAAAAAGCTGCAGTACCTGCCACAAAGTCCTCAGTGCCAACCACCTTTCCCCATGACAACCACAATGCCTTTAATGAACCCTATGCAAGCCACAATACCTGCTAGGCCAACCAAAATTCCCACATGACAACCAGAGTGCCCTCTATACCAGCCACAATACCCCAAAAAAAGCCACAATGCTCTTCAGGCCAGCCATAATGCCCCCATAACACCCACAAAGTACCTTATGCCATTTACTATGCCCCATGCCAGCCACCAGGTTCTTATAAGAGCCACTATGCCTTATACCAGCCATATTGCCTCCTTTTAAGTCACAATCAACTCTCTTCCATGCAATAATCAATGCCCTTTAAGCCAGCCCCTATGCCCAAGCGGTATTTAAAAACTGGCAATATCCCTTTACGAGCCACTATGCTGCAATAAAAAGCAACAATGCGCTCACTTCCCCCTTTGCCAACTAGCACATGACAGACACAAATCCCCATGCTAGCCATGACCCCTGCCAGACACAATGCCCTCATGACCCCTGCTATGTCCCTTATCCCAGTTAAAATGCCCCCAATGTTAGCCACAATTTCATCCATGCCAGCCACAATGCTAACTAACCACAAAAACACCATGACAGTCAAAGTACCCCGTGGCAGACAACATGCTTATATGAAATCAGCAATATCCCATATCCAAACCAAAATGCCCCCATTACAGCTACAATGTCCCCAGTATCCTTTATACCTCTCACAATTCCCCTTATTTCAGACACATTGCCCTCAATGCCCTCTTAGCCAATCGCAATAAAACCATGACAACCACAATGGCCTCAGTGCCCCTATGACAACTATAATGCCCTATGACAGTCAAAAAAGTCATCTTGCCAGCCAAAATGACTCCATGAAATTTACTAAACCCCCATCTGCAATATTCCTTATCTCCTCAAAATGCCCTCATGACATCCACAATGTTCATAATCCCAGTCACAATACCCCATGAAACTCACAATAAAGCCCACATGAGAGCCACAGTGCCCATGACAGAAACTATTGCCCTACAATGGCCAAAATGCCCAAATTACAAGTACAATGCTCTCATTGCCTATTTTACCAGTCATAATGCCCACATAAATACCTCAATGCCCTCCATGCCAGCCCTAATACCTTCATAACTATTAAAATGCCCCCATGACAGCCACACTGAATTAGAATTCCTCAAAGACAACTGCAATAAGCTTAATGATCCTCTAATCAGTCTCATTGCCCCATGAAGGCCATCATAGCCTTTATACCAGCTATAATGCTCCATGCCAGCAAAAACTCATATTTTCCAGTCACAATGCTGACCATAAGAGCCAATATGCCACCATGACATCCACAATATCTCTTATCTCAGCCACTATGTCCTTATTACAGCCACAATTAAATTCATGCCAGCCAGAATGCCCTCATCGCCACCTTTCCAAAAGGAAAGTCTCCATACCACCCACAATGCTCCTGTGCAATCTACAAAGCCAAAATGACAACAGCTATATCCATTTTCGCAGTCACAAATCCCCTATGCCAGCCACAATGTACTTTATTAAAGCAACAATGCTGTCAATGCACCTTATGCTCGCCACAATGCCTCTTTGACCAGCAAAAGCCTTTAATGCCCTTATGCCAGCCACAAATCCCCACTATAACCAAAATGCCCTCACTTCCTCCTTTGCCAGTTACAATGACCTCCATGCCAGCCAGAATGCCCTTAATTTCCTTTTAGCCAACCACAATATCCCCAAGGCAACCACAAAGCCCTCATGCCAGCCATAATTCCACATTCCAGCCACAATGCCAGATACAATGTACTTAATCCCGGAAACAATACCCCTTATGCCAGCCAAATTGTCAAAACGACAACCATAAAATGCCCGTATACCAACCATATTGCCTCCATGACAGCCAAAATGTCCTCACATCCCCTTTTCCGAGACACAATACCATCCATGCCAGTCACAACGCCCTCACTTCACCCTTGGCCAAAAACAATGACAACATGACAACCACAAAGCCCCCATGCCAGCCACAATAACACCCGATATGTCTGTTATTCCAGTCAAAATGCCGCCATAACAGCCAGTAACAATGCTGCCAATGCCCCTTATGCCAACCACAAGGACACACTGACAGCTACATATAATCAAAGCCCATATGACAGACAAAATGCTCTCATTTGCCTAAAACAAAGCCCTTCATGCCAGCTACAATGTACTCATTTCCTCTTTGTCAACCACAATGTCCACATGACAGTCACAAATCCCTATGCCAGCAATGATGGCACATGTCAGCCACAATGCCCTCCATGCCAGTCACAATGCCATTATTAGCCTATGCAAACTAGAATGGCCTTGTTCTAACCTAATTTAACCCACAATGCCCACATGACACCCGCTATATGCCTTATTCCATCTGGAATGCTCCAACGCCAGCCATAATGGCTCCCATTCAAGCAACAATGCCTAAATGCAAGCCATAATACTCCCATAAGAGCCACTTTGAACCCATTTTACCCACAATGTCCCTTATCCCGGCCACAATATCACCATGACAGCCAAAATGTCCTCTATGCCAGCCAAAATGCCCTCATTTCTGCTTTTGCCAGTCATAATGCCCCATGACAGCCACAGTTACCTCATTTCTCTCAATGCCGGCCACAGGGCCCTCCATACCTGCCACAATGCCCACATGACAGCAAAAATTTCCTATTGGGAAAGGGGAGATGGTGATGAATGTGTATGTTGGAATGTAAATGCAGTGAATCCATGTGCATAATGCAAAGGCATTTACAATGCCCTGAAATATCTGTAGCCAATATATGTACTACTAGACATGTATTCTTATATACTAGGAAGGTATTACCACACCTCTGAAAGTCCAGAGCTAGAAACTAGCCTGATAATTATCAGTAATTAATAATAATATTAATTACCAGTTCTCTGATTCCTCTATTGCCGCTGACTGGAGGATTCCATATCTTGCTTCTTTTCACTTTCAAATAGACACCTAGAAAAAAAAGAGGTGTGATAATACGTTCCTGGTATATGCTATAGATGTATTGGATCAGTAAAGAGATGTTAGTGTGCCTAGTTTCTCATAAAACAAAAGTAATTTTAAAAGGGCAATTAAACCCTTTCTGGGATACCTTCTGATGAGCCAAACTAGAGATCCCACCTGAAGAATTCCTATCCAAAAATCTGCACCCACCACCCCATCCTGACTAGAAGCCACAAGTAGCATAGAAATGCCTCTGACCACATTCCCTAATTTACTCACCAATCACATTCTCAAGAATATCCTACAAGAACAATTATTATCGAAAAAAAAAACCTTTTGCAAACCACAACCAAAACACAACCTGACCATCGAAATCCAACTCAAAATCATTTTTTTATCAAAACTGTGTGAATTATTTCTATCACACCTACTTTACGTAATGATAATACTTTCAAGAGTAATTTTATCAACATTTATTAGCCCCACAAAAGACTGAAAACATACTTTTACCCAAAAGTATAAGTATCCATTTCTCACTTAATTTATGCCTCCTGGAACAAAAACCCTTTTGAGTAAAGTTATTTTTTCTTCTTTGTTCTCCTGAATTAAGAAGTCACGACAGTCACAATGTTCCAATCACAGCACAATGCACGTTTGAGAACAACAATACCTAAAAAGCTGCAGTACCTGCCACAAAGTCCTCAGTGTCAACCACCTTTCCCCATGACAACCACAATGCCTTTAATGAACCCTATGCAAGCCACAATACCTGCTAGGCCAACCAAAATTCCCACATGACAACCAGAGTGCCCTCTATACCAGCCACAATACCCCAAAAAAAGCCACAATGCTCTTCAGGCCAGCCATAATGCCCCCATAACACCCACAAAGTACCTTATGCCATTTACTATGCCCCATGCCAGCCACCAGGTTCTTATAAGAGCCACTATGCCTTATGCCAGCCATATTGCCTCCTTTTAAGTCACAATCAACTCTCTTCCATGCAATAATCAATGCCCTTTAAGCCAGCCCCTATGCCCAAGAGGTATTTAAATACTGGCAATATCCCTTTACGAGCCACTATGCTGCAATAAAAAGCAACAATGCGCTCACTTCCCCCTTTGCCAACTAGCACATGACAGACACAAACCCCATGCTAGCCATGACACCTGCCAGACACAATGCCCTCATGACCCCTGCTATGTCCCTTATCCCAGTTAAAATGATGGGGGCCACAATTTCATCCATGCCAGCCACAATGCTAACTAACCACAAAAACACCATGACAGTCAAAGTACCCCGTGGCAGACAACATGCTTATATGAAGTCAGCAATATCCCATATCCAAACCAAAATGCCCCCATTACAGCTACAATGTCCCCAGTATCCTTTATACCTCTCACAATTCCCCTTATTCCAGACACATTGCCCTCAATGCCCCCTTAGCCAACCGCAATAAAACCATGACAACCACAATGGCCTCAGTGCCCCTATGACAACTATAATTCCCTATGACAGTCAAAAAAGTCATCTTGCCAGCCAAAATGACTCCATGAAATTTACTAAACCCCCATCTGCAATATTCCTTATCTCCTCAAAATGCCCTCATGACATCCACAATGTTCATAATCCCAGTCACAATACCCCATGAAACTCACAATAAAGCCCACATGAGAGCCACAGTGCCCATGACAGAAACTATTGCCCTACAATGGCCAAAATGCCCCAATGACAAGTACAATGCTCTCATTGCCCATTTTACCAGTCACAATGCCCACATAAATACCTCAATGCCCTCCATGCCAGCCCTAATACCTTCATAACTATTAAAATGCCCCCATGACAGCCACACTGAATTATAATTCCTCAAAGACAACTGCAATAAGCTTAATGATCCTCTAATCAGTCTCATTGCCCCATGAAGGCCATCATAGCCTTTATACCAGCTATAATGCTCCATGCCAGCAAAAACTCATATTTTCCAGTCACAATGCTGACCATAAGAGCCAATATGCCACCATGACATCCACAATATCTCTTATCTCAGCCACTATGTCCTTATTACAGCCACAATTAAATTCATGCCAGCCAGAATGCCCTCATTGCCACCTTTCCAAAAGGAAAGTCTCCATACCACCCACAATGCTCCTGTGCAATCTACAAAGCCAAAATGACAACAGCTATATCCATTTTCGCAGTCACAAATCCCCCATACCAGCCACAATGTACTTTATTAAAGCAACAATGCTGTCAATGCACCTTATGCTCGCCACAATGTCTCTTTGACCAGCAAAAGCCTTTAATGCCCTTATGCCAGCCACGAATCCCCACTATAACCAAAATGCCCTCACTTCCTCCTTTGCCAGTTACAATGACCTCCATGCCAGCCAGAATGCCCTTAATTTCCTTTTAGCCAACCACAATATCCCCAAGGCAACCACAAAGCCCTCATGCCAGCCATAATTCCACATTCCAGCCACAATGCCATATACAATGTACTTAATCCCGAAAACAATACCCCTTATGCCAGCCAAATTGCCAAAACGACAACCATAAACCTCCAATGCCCGTATACCAACCATATTGCCTCCATGACAGCCAAAATGTCCTCACATCCCCTTTTCCGAGACACAATACCATCCATGCCAGTCACAACGCCCTCACTTCACCCTTGGCCAAAAACAATGACAAGATGACAACCACAAAGCCCCCATGCCAGCCACAATAACACCCGATATGTCTGTTATTCCAGTCAAAATGCCGCCATAACAGCCAGTAACAATGCTGCCAATGCCCCTTATGCCAACCACAAGGACACACTGACAGCTACATATAATCAATGCCCATATGACAGACAAAATGCTCTCATTTGCCTAAAAACAAAGCCCTTCATGCCAGCTACAATGTACTCATTTCCTCTTTGTCAACCACAATGTCCACATGACAGTCACAAATCCCTATGCCAGCAATGATGGCACATGTCAGCCACAATGCCCTCCATGCCAGTCACAATGCCATTATTAGCCTATGCAAACTAGAATGGCCTTGTTCTAACCATAATGCCGCTAATTTAAGCCACAATGCCCACATGACACCCGCTATATGCCTTATTCCACCTGGAATGCTCCAACGCCAGCCAAAATGGCTCCCATTCAAGCAACAATGCCTAAATGCAAGCCATAATACTCCCATAAGAGCCACTTTGAACCCATTTTACCCACAATGTCCCTTATCCCGGCCACAATATCTCCATGACAGCCAAAATGTCCTCTATGCCAGGCAAAATGCCCTCATTTCTGCTTTTGCCAGTCATAATGCCCCATGACAGCCACAGTTACCTCATTTCTCTCAATGCCGGCCACAGGGCCCTCTATACCTGCCACAATGCCCACATGACAGCAAAAATTTCCTATTGGGAAAGGGGAGATGGTGATGAATGTGTATGTTGGAATGTAAATGCAGTGAATCCATGTGCATAATGCAAAGGCATTTACAATGCCCTGAAATATCTGTAGCCAATATATGTACTACTAGACATGTATTCTTATATACTAAGAAGGTATTACCACACCTCTGAAAGTCCAGAGCTAGAAACTAGCCTGATAATTATCAGTAATTAATAATAATATTAATTACCAGTTCTCGGATTCCTCTATTGCCGCTGACTGGAGGATTCCATATCTTGCTTCTTTTCACTTTCAAATAGACACCTAGAAAAAAAAAGAGGTGTGATAATACGTTCCTGGTATATGCTATAAGATGTATTGGATCAGTAAAGAGATGTTAGTGTGCCTAGTTTCTCATAAAACAAAAGTAATTTTAAAAGGGCAATTGAACCCTTTCTGGGATACCTTCTGATGAGCCAAACTAGAGATCCCACCTGAAGAATTCCTATCCAAGAATCTGCACCGTCCACCCCATCCTGACTAGAAGCCACAAGTAGCATAGAAATGTCTCTGACCACATTCCCTAATTTACTCACCAATCACATTCTCAAGAATATCCTACAAGAACAATTACTATCGAAAAAAAAAACCTTTTGCAAACCACAACCAAAACACAACCTGACCAGGGAAATCCAACTCAAAATCATTTTATTATCAAAACTGTGTGAATTATTTCTATCACACCTACTTTACGTAATGATAATACTTTCAAGAGTAATTTTATCAACATTTATTAGCCCCACAAAAGACTGAAAACATACTTTTACCCAAAAGTATAAGTAACCATTTCTCACTTAATTTATGCCTCCTGGAACAAAAACCCTTTTGAGTAAAGTTATTTTTTCTTCTTTGCTCTCCTGAATTAAGAAGTCACGAAAGTCACAATGTTCCAATCACAATCACAGCACAATGCCCGTTTGAGAACAAAAATACCTAAAAAGCTGCAGTACCTGCCACAAAGTCCTCAGTGCCAACCACCTTTCCCCATGACAACCACAATGCCTTTAATGAACCCTATGCAAGCCACAATACCTGCTAGGCCAACCAAAATTCCCACATGACAACCAGAGTGCCCTCTATACCAGCCACAATACCCCAAAAAAAGCCACAATGCTCTTCAGGCCAGCCATAATGCCCCCATAACACCCACAAAGTACCTTATGCCATTTACTATGCCCCATGCCAGCCACCAGGTTCTTATAAGAGCCACTATGCCTTATGCCAGCCATATTGCCTCCTTTTAAGTCACAATCAACTCTCTTCCATGCAATAATCAATGCCCTTTAAGCCAGCCCCTATGCCCAAGAGGTATTTAAATACTGGCAATATCCCTTTACGAGCCACTATGCTGCAATAAAAAGCAACAATGCGCTCACTTCCCCCTTTGCCAAGTAGCACATGACAGACACAAATCCCCATGCTAGCCATGACACCTGCCAGACACAATGCCCTCATGACCCCTGCTATGTCCCTTATCCCAGTTAAAATGCCCCCAATGTTAGCCACAATTTTATCCATGCCAGCCACAATGCTAACTAACCACAAAAACACCATGACAGTCAAAGTACCCCGTGGCAGACAACATGCTTATATGAAGTCAGCAATATCCCATATCCAAACCAAAATGCCCCCATTACAGCTACAATGTCCCCAGTATCCTTTATACCTCTCACAATTCCCCTTATTCCAGACACATTGCCCTCAATGCCCCCTTAGCCAATCGCAATAAAACCATGACAACCACAATGGCCTCAGTGCCCCTATGACAACTATAATGCCCTATGACAGTCAAAAAAGTCATCTTGCCAGCCAAAATGACTCCATGAAATTTACTAAACCCCCATCTGCAATATTCCTTATCTCCTCAAAATGCCCTCATGACATCCACAATGTTCATAATCCCTGTCACAATACCCCATGAAACTCACAATAAAGCCCACATGAGAGCCACAGTGCCCATGACAGAAACTATTGCCCTACAATGGCCAAAATGCCCCAATGACAAGTACAATGCTCTCATTGCCCATTTTACCAGTCACAATGCCCACATAAATACCTCAATGCCCTCCATGCCAGCCCTAATACCTTCATAACTATTAAAATGCCCCCATGACAGCCACACTGAATTATAATTCCTCAAAGACAACTGCAATAAGCTTAATGATCCTCTAATCAGTCTCATTGCCCCATGAAGGCCATCATAGCCTTTATACCAGCTATAATGCTTCATGCCAGCAAAAACTCATATTTTCCAGTCACAATGCTGACCATAAGAGCCAATATGCCACCATGACATCCACAATATCTCTTATCTCAGCCACTATGTCCTTATTACAGCCACAATTAAATTCATGCCAGCCAGAATGCCCTCATCGCCACCTTTCCAAAAGGAAAGTCTCCATACCACCCATAATGCTCCTGTGCAATCTACAAAGCCAAAATGACAACAGCTATATCCATTTTCGCAGTCACAAATCCCCCATACCAGCCACAATGTACTTTATTAAAGCAACAATGCTGTCAATGCACCTTATGCTCGCCACAATGTCTCTTTGACCAGCAAAAGCCTTTAATGCCCTTATGCCAGCCACGAATCCCCACTATAACCAAAATGCCCTCACTTCCTCCTTTGCCAGTTACAATGACCTCCATGCCAGCCAGAATGCCCTTAATTTCCTTTTAGCCAACCACAATATCCCCAAGGCAACCACAAAGCCCTCATGCCAGCCATAATTCCACATTCCAGCCACAATGCCATATACAATGTACTTAATCCCGAAAACAATACCCCTTATGCCAGCCAAATTGCCAAAACGACAACCATAAACCTTCAATGCCCGTATACCAACCATATTGCCTCCATGACAGCCAAAATGTCCTCACATCCCCTTTTCCGAGACACAATACCATCCATGCCAGTCACAACGCCCTCACTTCACCCTTGGCCAAAAACAATGACAACATGACAACCACAAAGCCCCCATGCCAGCCACAATAACACCCGATATGTCTGTTATTCCAGTCAAAATGCCGCCATAACAGCCAGTAACAATGCTGCCAATGCCCCTTATGCCAACCACAAGGACACACTGACAGCTACATATAATCAATGCCCATATGACAGACAAAATGCTCTCATTTGCCTAAAAACAAAGCCCTTCATGCCAGCTACAATGTACTCATTTCCTCTTTGTCAACCACAATGTCCACATGACAGTCACAAATCCCTATGCCAGCAATGATGGCACATGTCAGCCACAATGCCCTCCATGCCAGTCACAATGCCATTATTAGCCTATGCAAACTAGAATGGCCTTGTTCTAACCATAATGCCGCTAATTTAAGCCAGAATGCCCACATGACACCCGCTATATGCCTTATTCCACCTGGAATGCTCCAACGCCAGCCAAAATGGCTCCCATTCAAGCAACAATGCCTAAATGCAAGCCATAATACTCCCATAAGAGCCACTTTGAACCCATTTTACCCACAATGTCCCTTATCCCGGCCACAATATCTCCATGACAGCCAAAATGTCCTCTATGCCAGGCAAAATGCCCTCATTTCTGCTTTTGCCAGTCATAATGCCCCATGACAGCCACCTCATTTCTCTCAATGCCGGCCACAGGGCCCGCTATACCTGCCACAATGCCCACATGACAGCAAAAATTTCCTATTGGGAAAGGGGAGATGGTGATGAATGTGTATGTTGGAATGTAAATGCAGTGAATCCATGTGCATAATGCAAAGGCATTTACAATGCCCTGAAATATCTGTAGCCAATATATGTACTACTAGACATGTATTCTTATATACTAAGAAGGTATTACCACACCTCTGAAAGTCCAGAGCTAGAAACTAGCCTGATAATTATCAGTAATTAATAATAATATTAATTACCGGTTCTCTGATTCCTCTATTGCCGCTGATTGGAGGATTCCATATCTTGCTTCTTTTCACTTTCAAATAGACACCTAGAAAAAAAAAAGGTGTGATAATACGTTCCTGGTATATGCTATAGATGTATTGGATCAGTAAAGAGATGTTAGTGTGCCTAGTTTCTCATAAAACAAAAGTAATTTTAAAAGGGCAATTGAACCCTTTCTGGGATACCTTCTGATGAGCCAAACTAGAGATCCCACCTGAAGAATTCCTATCCAAGAATCTGCACCGTCCACCCCATTCTGACTAGAAGCCACAAGTAGCATAGAAATGTCTCTGACCACATTCCCTAATTTACTCACCAATCACATTCTCAAGAATATCCTACAAGAACAATTACTATCGAAAAAAAAACCTTTTGCAAACCACAACCAAAACACAACCTGACCAGGGAAATCCAACTCAAAATCATTTTATTATCAAAACTGTGTGAATTATTTCTATCACACCTACTTTACGTAATGATAATACTTTCAAGAGTAATTTTATCAACATTTATTAGCCCCACAAAAGACTGAAAACATACTTTTACCCAAAAGTATAAGTAACCATTTCTCACTTAATTTATGCCTCCTGGAACAAAAACCCTTTTGAGTAAAGTTATTTTTTCTTCTTTGCTCTCCTGAATTAAGAAGTCACGAAAGTCACAATGTTCCAATCACAGCACAATGCCCGTTTGAGAACAAAAATACCTAAAAAGCTGCAGTACCTGCCACAAAGTCCTCAGTGCCAACCACCTTTCCCCATGACAACCACAATGCCTTTAATGAACCCTATGCAAGCCACAATACCTGCTAGGCCAACCAAAATTCCCACATGACAACCAGAGTGCCCTCTATACCAGCCACAATACCCCAAAAAAAGCCACAATGCTCTTCAGGCCAGCCATAATGCCCCCATAACACCCACAAAGTACCTTATGCCATTTACTATGCCCCATGCCAGCCACCAGGTTCTTATAAGAGCCACTATGCCTTATGCCAGCCATATTGCCTCCTTTTAAGTCACAATCAACTCTCTTCCATGCAATAATCAATGCCCTTTAAGCCAGCCCCTATGCCCAAGCGGTATTTAAAAACTGGCAATATCCCTTTACGAGCCACTATACTGCAATAAAAAGCAACAATGCGCTCACTTCCCCCTTTGCCAACTAGCACATGACAGACACAAATCCCCATGCTAGCCATGACCCCTGCCAGACACAATGCCCTCATGACCCCTGCTATGTCCCTTATCCCAGTTAAAATGCCCCCAATGTTAGCCACAATTTCATCCATGCCAGCCACAATGCTAACTAACCACAATAACACCATGACAGTCAAAGTACCCCGTGGCAGACAACATGCTTATATGAAATCAGCAATATCCCATATCCAAACCAAAATGCCCCCATTACAGCTACAATGTCCCCAGTATCCTTTATACCTCTCACAATTCCCCTTATTTCAGACACATTGCCCTCAATGCCCTCTTAGCCAATCGCAATAAAACCATGACAACCACAATGGCCTCAGTGCCCCTATGACAACTATAATGCCCTATGACAGTCAAAAAAGTCATCTTGCCAGCCAAAATGACTCCATGAAATTTACTAAACCCCCATCTGCAATATTCCTTATCTCCTCAAAATGCCCTCATGACATCCACAATGTTCATAATCCCAGTCACAATACCCCATGAAACTCACAATAAAGCCCACATGAGAGCCACAGTGCCCATGACAGAAACTATTGCCCTACAATGGCCAAAATGCCCCAATTACAAGTACAATGCTCTCATTGCCCATTTTACCAGTCATAATGCCCACATAAATACCTCAATGCCCTCCATGCCAGCCCTAATACCTTCATAACTATTAAAATGCCCCCATGACAGCCACACTGAATTAGAATTCCTCAAAGACAACTGCAATAAGCTTAATGATCCTCTAATCAGTCTCATTGCCCCATGAAGGCCATCATAGCCTTTATACCAGCTATAATGCTCCATGCCAGCAAAAACTCATATTTTCCAGTCACAATGCTGACCATAAGAGCCAATATGCCACCATGACATCCACAATATCTCTTATCTCAGCTACTATGTCCTTATTACAGCCACAATTAAATTCATGCCAGCCAGAATGCCCTCATCGCCACCTTTCCAAAAGGAAAGTCTCCATACCACCCACAATGCTCCTGTGCAATCTACAAAGCCAAAATGACAACAGCTATATCCATTTTCGCAGTCACAAATCCCCTATGCCAGCCACAATGTACTTTATTAAAGCAACAATGCTGTCAATGCACCTTATGCTCGCCACAATGCCTCTTTGACCAGCAAAAGCCTTTAATGCCCTTATGCCAGCCACAAATCCCCACTATAACCAAAATGCCCTCACTTCCTCCTTTGCCAGTTACAATGACCTCCATGCCAGCCAGAATGCCCTTAATTTCCTTTTAGCCAACCACAATATCCCCAAGGCAACCACAAAGCCCTCATGCCAGCCATAATTCCACATTCCAGCCACAATGCCAGATACAATGTACTTAATCCCGGAAACAATACCCCTTATGCCAGCCAAATTGTCAAAACGACAACCATAAACCTCCAATGCCCGTATACCAACCATATTGCCTCCATGACAGCCAAAATGTCCTCACATCCCCTTTTCCGAGACACAATACCATCCATGCCAGTCACAACGCCCTCACTTCACCCTTGGCCAAAAACAATGACAACATGACAACCACAAAGCCCCCATGCCAGCCACAATAACACCCGATATGTCTGTTATTCCAGTCAAAATGCCGCCATAACAGCCAGTAACAATGCTGCCAATGCCCCTTATGCCAACCACAAGGACACACTGACAGCTACATATAATCAATGCCCATATGACAGACAAAATGCTCTCATTTGCCTAAAAACAAAGCCCTTCATGCCAGCTACAATGTACTCATTTCCTCTTTGTCAACCACAATGTCCACATGACAGTCACAAATCCCTATGCCAGCAATGATGGCACATGTCAGCCACAATGCCCTCCATGCCAGTCACAATGCCATTATTAGCCTATGCAAACTAGAATGGCCTTGTTCTAACCATAATGCCGCTAATTTAAGCCACAATGCCCACATGACACCCGCTATATGCCTTATTCCACCTGGAATGCTCCAACGCCAGCCAAAATGGCTCCCATTCAAGCAACAATGCCTAAATGCAAGCCATAATACTCCCATAAGAGCCACTTTGAACCCATTTTACCCACAATGTCCCTTATCCCGGCCACAATATCTCCATGACAGCCAAAATGTCCTCTATGCCAGGCAAAATGCCCTCATTTCTGCTTTTGCCAGTCATAATGCCCCATGACAGCCACAGTTACCTCATTTCTCTCAATGCCGGCCACAGGGCCCGCTATACCTGCCACAATGCCCACATGACAGCAAAAATTTCCTATTGGGAAAGGGGAGATGGTGATGAATGTGTATGTTGGAATGTAAATGCAGTGAATCCATGTGCATAATGCAAAGGCATTTACAATGCCCTGAAATATCTGTAGCCAATATATGTACTACTAGACATGTATTCTTATATACTAAGAAGGTATTACCACACCTCTGAAAGTCCAGAGCTAGAAACTAGCCTGATAATTATCAGTAATTAATAATAATATTAATTACCGGTTCTCTGATTCCTCTATTGCCGCTGACTGGAGGATTCCATATCTTGCTTCTTTTCACTTTCAAATAGACACCTAGAAAAAAAAAAAAGGTGTGATAATACGTTCCTGGTATATGCCATAGATGTATTGGATCAGTAAAGAGATGTTAGTGTGCCTAGTTTCTCATAAAACAAAAGTAATTTTAAAAGGGCAATTGAACCCTTTCTGGGATACCTTCTGATGAGCCAAACTAGAGATCCCACCTGAAGAATTCCTATCCAAGAATCTGCACCGTCCACCCCATTCTGACTAGAAGCCACAAGTAGCATAGAAATGTCTCTGACCACATTCCCTAATTTACTCACCAATCACATTCTCAAGAATATCCTACAAGAACAATTACTATCGAAAAAAAAACCTTTTGCAAACCACAACCAAAACACAACCTGACCAGGGAAATCCAACTCAAAATCATTTTATTATCAAAACTGTGTGAATTATTTCTATCACACCTACTTTACGTAATGATAATACTTTCAAGAGTAATTTTATCAACATTTATTAGCCCCACAAAAGACTGAAAACATACTTTTACCCAAAAGTATAAGTAACCATTTCTCACTTAATTTATGCCTCCTGGAACAAAAACCCTTTTGAGTAAAGTTATTTTTTCTTCTTTGCTCTCCTGAATTAAGAAGTCACGAAAGTCACAATGTTCCAATCACAGCACAATGCCCGTTTGAGAACAAAAATACCTAAAAAGCTGCAGTACCTGCCACAAAGTCCTCAGTGCCAACCACCTTTCCCCATGACAACCACAATGCCTTTAATGAACCCTATGCAAGCCACAATACCTGCTAGGCCAACCAAAATTCCCACATGACAACCAGAGTGCCCTCTATACCAGCCACAATACCCCAAAAAAAGCCACAATGCTCTTCAGGCCAGCCATAATGCCCCCATAACACCCACAAAGTACCTTATGCCATTTACTATGCCCCATGCCAGCCACCAGGTTCTTATAAGAGCCACTATGCCTTATGCCAGCCATATTGCCTCCTTTTAAGTCACAATCAACTCTCTTCCATGCAATAATCAATGCCCTTTAAGCCAGCCCCTATGCCCAAGCGGTATTTAAAAACTGGCAATATCCCTTTACGAGCCACTATACTGCAATAAAAAGCAACAATGCGCTCACTTCCCCCTTTGCCAACTAGCACATGACAGACACAAATCCCCATGCTAGCCATGACCCCTGCCAGACACAATGCCCTCATGACCCCTGCTATGTCCCTTATCCCAGTTAAAATGCCCCCAATGTTAGCCACAATTTCATCCATGCCAGCCACAATGCTAACTAACCACAATAACACCATGACAGTCAAAGTACCCCGTGGCAGACAACATGCTTATATGAAATCAGCAATATCCCATATCCAAACCAAAATGCCCCCATTACAGCTACAATGTCCCCAGTATCCTTTATACCTCTCACAATTCCCCTTATTTCAGACACATTGCCCTCAATGCCCTCTTAGCCAATCGCAATAAAACCATGACAACCACAATGGCCTCAGTGCCCCTATGACAACTATAATGCCCTATGACAGTCAAAAAAGTCATCTTGCCAGCCAAAATGACTCCATGAAATTTACTAAACCCCCATCTGCAATATTCCTTATCTCCTCAAAATGCCCTCATGACATCCACAATGTTCATAATCCCAGTCACAATACCCCATGAAACTCACAATAAAGCCCACATGAGAGCCACAGTGCCCATGACAGAAACTATTGCCCTACAATGGCCAAAATGCCCCAATTACAAGTACAATGCTCTCATTGCCCATTTTACCAGTCATAATGCCCACATAAATACCTCAATGCCCTCCATGCCAGCCCTAATACCTTCATAACTATTAAAATGCCCCCATGACAGCCACACTGAATTAGAATTCCTCAAAGACAACTGCAATAAGCTTAATGATCCTCTAATCAGTCTCATTGCCCCATGAAGGCCATCATAGCCTTTATACCAGCTATAATGCTCCATGCCAGCAAAAACTCATATTTTCCAGTCACAATGCTGACCATAAGAGCCAATATGCCACCATGACATCCACAATATCTCTTATCTCAGCTACTATGTCCTTATTACAGCCACAATTAAATTCATGCCAGCCAGAATGCCCTCATCGCCACCTTTCCAAAAGGAAAGTCTCCATACCACCCACAATGCTCCTGTGCAATCTACAAAGCCAAAATGACAACAGCTATATCCATTTTCGCAGTCACAAATCCCCTATGCCAGCCACAATGTACTTTATTAAAGCAACAATGCTGTCAATGCACCTTATGCTCGCCACAATGCCTCTTTGACCAGCAAAAGCCTTTAATGCCCTTATGCCAGCCACAAATCCCCACTATAACCAAAATGCCCTCACTTCCTCCTTTGCCAGTTACAATGACCTCCATGCCAGCCAGAATGCCCTTAATTTCCTTTTAGCCAACCACAATATCCCCAAGGCAACCACAAAGCCCTCATGCCAGCCATAATTCCACATTCCAGCCACAATGCCAGATACAATGTACTTAATCCCGGAAACAATACCCCTTATGCCAGCCAAATTGTCAAAACGACAACCATAAACCTCCAATGCCCGTATACCAACCATATTGCCTCCATGACAGCCAAAATGTCCTCACATCCCCTTTTCCGAGACACAATACCATCCATGCCAGTCACAACGCTCTCACTTCACCCTTGGCCAAAAACAATGACAACATGACAACCACAAAGCCCCCATGCCAGCCACAATAACACCCGATATGTCTGTTATTCCAGTCAAAATGCCGCCATAACAGCCAGTAACAATGCTGCCAATGCCCCTTATGCCAACCACAAGGACACACTGACAGCTACATATAATCAATGCCCATATGACAGACAAAATGCTCTCATTTGCCTAAAAACAAAGCCCTTCATGCCAGCTACAATGTACTCATTTCCTCTTTGTCAACCACAATGTCCACATGACAGTCACAAATCCCTATGCCAGCAATGATGGCACATGTCAGCCACAATGCCCTCCATGCCAGTCACAATGCCATTATTAGCCTATGCAAACTAGAATGGCCTTGTTCTAACCATAATGCCGCTAATTTAAGCCACAATGCCCACATGACACCCGCTATATGCCTTATTCCACCTGGAATGCTCCAACGCCAGCCAAAATGGCTCCCATTCAAGCAACAATGCCTAAATGCAAGCCATAATACTCCCATAAGAGCCACTTTGAACCCATTTTACCCACAATGTCCCTTATCCCGGCCACAATATCTCCATGACAGCCAAAATGTCCTCTATGCCAGGCAAAATGCCCTCATTTCTGCTTTTGCCAGTCATAATGCCCCATGACAGCCACAGTTACCTCATTTCTCTCAATGCCGGCCACAGGGCCCGCTATACCTGCCACAATGCCCACATGACAGCAAAAATTTCCTATTGGGAAAGGGGAGATGGTGATGAATGTGTATGTTGGAATGTAAATGCAGTGAATCCATGTGCATAATGCAAAGGCATTTACAATGCCCTGAAATATCTGTAGCCAATATATGTACTACTAGACATGTATTCTTATATACTAAGAAGGTATTACCACACCTCTGAAAGTCCAGAGCTAGAAACTAGCCTGATAATTATCAGTAATTAATAATAATATTAATTACCGGTTCTCTGATTCCTCTATTGCCGCTGACTGGAGGATTCCATATCTTGCTTCTTTTCACTTTCAAATAGACACCTAGAAAAAAAAAAAAGGTGTGATAATACGTTCCTGGTATATGCCATAGATGTATTGGATCAGTAAAGAGATGTTAGTGTGCCTAGTTTCTCATAAAACAAAAGTAATTTTAAAAGGGCAATTGAACCCTTTCTGGGATACCTTCTGATGAGCCAAACTAGAGATCCCACCTGAAGAATTCCTATCCAAGAATCTGCACCGTCCACCCCATTCTGACTAGAAGCCACAAGTAGCATAGAAATGTCTCTGACCACATTCCCTAATTTACTCACCAATCACATTCTCAAGAATATCCTACAAGAACAATTACTATCGAAAAAAAAACCTTTTGCAAACCACAACCAAAACACAACCTGACCAGGGAAATCCAACTCAAAATCATTTTATTATCAAAACTGTGTGAATTATTTCTATCACACCTACTTTACGTAATGATAATACTTTCAAGAGTAATTTTATCAACATTTATTAGCCCCACAAAAGACTGAAAACATACTTTTACCCAAAAGTATAAGTAACCATTTCTCACTTAATTTATGCCTCCTGGAACAAAAACCCTTTTGAGTAAAGTTATTTTTTCTTCTTTGCTCTCCTGAATTAAGAAGTCACGAAAGTCACAATGTTCCAATCACAGCACAATGCCCGTTTGAGAACAAAAATACCTAAAAAGCTGCAGTACCTGCCACAAAGTCCTCAGTGCCAACCACCTTTCCCCATGACAACCACAATGCCTTTAATGAACCCTATGCAAGCCACAATACCTGCTAGGCCAACCAAAATTCCCACATGACAACCAGAGTGCCCTCTATACCAGCCACAATACCCCAAAAAAAGCCACAATGCTCTTCAGGCCAGCCATAATGCCCCCATAACACCCACAAAGTACCTTATGCCATTTACTATGCCCCATGCCAGCCACCAGGTTCTTATAAGAGCCACTATGCCTTATGCCAGCCATATTGCCTCCTTTTAAGTCACAATCAACTCTCTTCCATGCAATAATCAATGCCCTTTAAGCCAGCCCCTATGCCCAAGCGGTATTTAAAAACTGGCAATATCCCTTTACGAGCCACTATGCTGCAATAAAAAGCAACAATGCGCTCACTTCCCCCTTTGCCAACTAGCACATGACAGACACAAATCCCCATGCTAGCCATGACCCCTGCCAGACACAATGCCCTCATGACCCCTGCTATGTCCCTTATCCCAGTTAAAATGCCCCCAATGTTAGCCACAATTTCATCCATGCCAGCCACAATGCTAACTAACCACAAAAACACCATGACAGTCAAAGTACCCCGTGGCAGACAACATGCTTATATGAAATCAGCAATATCCCATATCCAAACCAAAATGCCCCCATTACAGCTACAATGTCCCCAGTATCCTTTATACCTCTCACAATTCCCCTTATTTCAGACACATTGCCCTCAATGCCCTCTTAGCCAATCGCAATAAAACCATGACAACCACAATGGCCTCAGTGCCCCTATGACAACTATAATGCCCTATGACAGTCAAAAAAGTCATCTTGCCAGCCAAAATGACTCCATGAAATTTACTAAACCCCCATCTGCAATATTCCTTATCTCCTCAAAATGCCCTCATGACATCCACAATGTTCATAATCCCAGTCACAATACCCCATGAAACTCACAATAAAGCCCACATGAGAGCCACAGTGCCCATGACAGAAACTATTGCCCTACAATGGCCAAAATGCCCAAATTACAAGTACAATGCTCTCATTGCCTATTTTACCAGTCATAATGCCCACATAAATACCTCAATGCCCTCCATGCCAGCCCTAATACCTTCATAACTATTAAAATGCCCCCATGACAGCCACACTGAATTAGAATTCCTCAAAGACAACTGCAATAAGCTTAATGATCCTCTAATCAGTCTCATTGCCCCATGAAGGCCATCATAGCCTTTATACCAGCTATAATGCTCCATGCCAGCAAAAACTCATATTTTCCAGTCACAATGCTGACCATAAGAGCAAATATGCCACCATGACATCCACAATATCTCTTATCTCAGCCACTATGTCCTTATTACAGCCACAATTAAATTCATGCCAGCCAGAATGCCCTCATCGCCACCTTTCCAAAAGGAAAGTCTCCATACCACCCACAATGCTCCTGTGCAATCTACAAAGCCAAAATGACAACAGCTATATCCATTTTCGCAGTCACAAATCCCCTATGCCAGCCACAATGTACTTTATTAAAGCAACAATGCTGTCAATGCACCTTATGCTCGCCACAATGCCTCTTTGACCAGCAAAAGCCTTTAATGCCCTTATGCCAGCCACAAATCCCCACTATAACCAAAATGCCCTCACTTCCTCCTTTGCCAGTTACAATGACCTCCATGCCAGCCAGAATGCCCTTAATTTCCTTTTAGCCAACCACAATATCCCCAAGGCAACCACAAAGCCCTCATGCCAGCCATAATTCCACATTCCAGCCACAATGCCAGATACAATGTACTTAATCCCGGAAACAATACCCCTTATGCCAGCCAAATTGTCAAAACGACAACCATAAACCTCCAATGCCCGTATACCAACCATATTGCCTCCATGACAGCCAAAATGTCCTCACATCCCCTTTTCCGAGACACAATACCATCCATGCCAGTCACAACGCCCTCACTTCACCCTTGGCCAAAAACAATGACAACATGACAACCACAAAGCCCCCATGCCAGCCACAATAACACCCGATATGTCTGTTATTCCAGTCAAAATGCCGCCATAACAGCCAGTAACAATGCTGCCAATGCCCCTTATGCCAACCACAAGGACACACTGACAGCTACATATAATCAATGCCCATATGACAGACAAAATGCTCTCATTTGCCTAAAAACAAAGCCCTTCATGCCAGCTACAATGTACTCATTTCCTCTTTGTCAACCACAATGTCCACATGACAGTCACAAATCCCTATGCCAGCAATGATGGCACATGTCAGCCACAATGCCCTCCATGCCAGTCACAATGCCATTATTAGCCTATGCAAACTAGAATGGCCTTGTTCTAACCATAATGCCGCTAATTTAAGCCACAATGCCCACATGACACCCGATATATGCCTTATTCCACCTGGAATGCTCCAACGCCAGCCAAAATGGCTCCCATTCAAGCAACAATGCCTAAATGCAAGCCATAATACTCCCATAAGAGCCACTTTGAACCCATTTTACCCACAATGTCCCTTATCCCGGCCACAATATCTCCATGACAGCCAAAATGTCCTCTATGCCAGGCAAAATGCCCTCATTTCTGCTTTTGCCAGTCATAATGCCCCATGACAGCCACAGTTACCTCATTTCTCTCAATGCCGGCCACAGGGCCCTCTATACCTGCCACAATGCCCACATGACAGCAAAAATTTCCTATTGGGAAAGGGGAGATGGTGATGAATGTGTATGTTGGAATGTAAATGCAGTGAATCCATGTGCATAATGCAAAGGCATTTACAATGCCCTGAAATATCTGTAGCCAATATATGTACTACTAGACATGTATTCTTATATACTAAGAAGGTATTACCACACCTCTGAAAGTCCAGAGCTAGAAACTAGCCTGATAATTATCAGTAATTAATAATAATATTAATTACCAGTTCTCTGATTCATCTATTGCCGCTGACTGGAGGATTCCATATCTTGCTTCTTTTCACTTTCAAATAGACACCTAGAAAAAAAAGAGGTGTGATAATACGTTCCTGGTATATGCTATAGATGTATTGGATCAGTAAAGAGATGTTAGTGTGCCTAGTTTCTCATAAAACAAAAGTAATTTTAAAAGGGCAATTAAACCCTTTCTGGGATACCTTCTGATGAGCCAAACTAGAGATCCCACCTGAAGAATTCCTATCCAAAAATCTGCACCCTCCACCCCATCCTGACTAGAAGCCACAAGTAGCATAGAAATGCCTCTGACCACATTCCCTAATTTACTCACCAATCACATTCTCAAGAATATCCTACAAGAACAATTATTATCGAAAAAAAAAACCTTTTGCAAACCACAACCAAAACACAACCTGACCATCGAAATCCAACTCAAAATCATTTTTTTATCAAAACTGTGTGAATTATTTCTATCACACCTACTTTACGTAATGATAATACTTTCAAGAGTAATTTTATCAACATTTATTAGCCCCACAAAAGACTGAAAACATACTTTTACCCAAAAGTATAAGTAACCATTTCTCACTTAATTTATGCCTCCTGGAACAAAAACCCTTTTGAGTAAAGTTATTTTTTCTTCTTTGTTCTCCTGAATTAAGAAGTCACGACAGTCACAATGTTCCAATCACAGCACAATGCACGTTTGAGAACAACAATACCTAAAAAGCTGCAGTACCTGCCACAAAGTCCTCAGTGTCAACCACCTTTCCCCATGACAACCACAATGCCTTTAATGAACCCTATGCAAGCCACAATACCTGCTAGGCCAACCAAAATTCCCACATGACAACCAGAGTGCCCTCTATACCAGCCACAATACCCCAAAAAAAGCCACAATGCTCTTCAGGCCAGCCATAATGCCCCCATAACACCCACAAAGTACCTTATGCCATTTACTATGCCCCATGCCAGCCACCAGGTTCTTATAAGAGCCACTATGCCTTATGCCAGCCATATTGCCTCCTTTTAAGTCACAATCAACTCTCTTCCATGCAATAATCAATGCCCTTTAAGCCAGCCCCTATGCCCAAGAGGTATTTAAATACTGGCAATATCCCTTTACGAGCCACTATGCTGCAATAAAAAGCAACAATGCGCTCACTTCCCCCTTTGCCAACTAGCACATGACAGACACAAATCCCCATGCTAGCCATGACACCTGCCAGACACAATGCCCTCATGACCCCTGCTATGTCCCTTATCCCAGTTAAAATGCCCCCAATGTTAGCCACAATTTCATCCATGCCAGCCACAATGCTAACTAACCACAAAAACACCATGACAGTCAAAGTACCCCGTGGCAGACAACATGCTTATATGAAGTCAGCAATATCCCATATCCAAACCAAAATGCCCCCATTACAGCTACAATGTCCCCAGTATCCTTTATAACTCTCACAATTCCCCTTATTCCAGACACATTGCCCTCAATGCCCCCTTAGCCAACCGCAATAAAAGCATGACAACCACAATGGCCTCAGTGCCCCTATGACAACTATAATGCCCTATGACAGTCAAAAAAGTCATCTTGCCAGCCACAATGACTCCATGAAATTTACTAAACCCTCATCTGCAATATTCCTTATCTCCTCAAAATGCCCTCATGACATCCACAATGTTCATAATCCCAGTCACAATACCCCATGAAACTCACAATAAAGCCCACATGAGAGCCACAGTGCCCATGACAGAAACTATTGCCCTACAATGGCCAAAATGCCCCAATGACAAGTACAATGCTCTCATTGCCCATTTTACCAGTCACAATGCCCACATAAATACCTCAATGCCCTCCATGCCAGCCCTAATACCTTCATAACTATTAAAATGCCCCCATGACAGCCACACTGAATTAGAATTCCTCAAAGACAACTGCAATAAGCTTAATGATCCTCTAATCAGTCTCATTGCCCCATGAAGGCCATCATAGCCTTTATACCAGCTATAATGCTCCATGCCAGCAAAAACTCATATTTTCCAGTCACAATGCTGACCATAAGAGCCAATATGCCACCATGACATCCACAATATCTCTTATCTCAGCCACTATGTCCTTATTACAGCCACAATTAAATTCATGCCAGCCAGAATGCCCTCATCGCCACCTTTCCAAAAGGAAAGTCTCCATACCACCCACAATGCTCCTGTGCAATCTACAAAGCCAAAATGACAACAGCTATATCCATTTTCGCAGTCACAAATCCCCCATGCCAGCCACAATGTACTTTATTAAAGCAACAATGCTGTCAATGCACCTTATGCTCGCCACAATGCCTCTTTGACCAGCAAAAGCCTTTAATGCCCTTATGCCAGCCACGAATCCCCAAAATAACCAAAATGCCCTCACTTCCTCCTTTGCCAGTTACAATGACCTCCATGCCAGCCAGAATGCCCTTAATTTCCTTTTAGCCAACCACAATATCCCCAAGGCAACCACAAAGCCCTCATGCCAGCCATAATTCCACATTCCAGCCACAATGCCATATACAATGTACTTAATCCCGGAAACAATACCCCTTATGCCAGCCAAATTGCCAAAACGACAACCATAAACCTCCAATGCCCGTATACCAACCATATTGCCTCCATGACAGCCAAAATGTCCTCACATCCCCTTTTCCGAGACACAATACCATCCATGCCAGTCACAACGCCCTCACTTCACCCTTGGCCAAAAACAATGACAACATGACAACCACAAAGCCCCCATGCCAGCCACAATAACACCCGATATGTCTGTTATTCCAGTCAAAATGCCGCCATAACAGCCAGTAACAATGCTGCCAATGCCCCTTATGCCAACCACAAGGACACACTGACAGCTACATATAATCAATGCCCATATGACAGACAAAATGCTCTCATTTGCTTAAAAACAAAGCCCTTCATGCCAGCTACAATGTACTCATTTCCTCTTTGTCAACCACAATGTCCACATGACAGTCACAAATCCCTATGCCAGCAATGATGCCACATGTCAGCCACAATGCCCTCCATGCCAGTCACAATGCCATTATTAGCCTATGCAAACTAGAATGGCCTTGTTCTAACCTAATTTAAGCCACAATGCCCACATGACACCCGCTATATGCCTTATTCCATCTGGAATGCTCCAACGCCAGCCATAATGGCTCCCATTCAAGCAACAATGCCTAAATGCAAGCCATAATACTCCCATAAGAGCCACTTTGAACCCATTTTACCCACAATGTCCCTTATCCCGGCCACAATATCACCATGACAGCCAAAATGTCCTCTATGCCAGCCAAAATGCCCTCATTTCTGCTTTTGCCAGTCATAATGCCCCATGACAGCCACAGTTACCTCATTTCTCTCAATGCCGGCCACAGGGCCCTCCATACCTGCCACAATGCCCACATGACAGCAAAAATTTCCTATTGGGAAAGGGGAGATGGTGATGAATGTGTATGTTGGAATGTAAATGCAGTGAATCCATGTGCATAATGCAAAGGCATTTACAATGCCCTGAAATATCTGTAGCCAATATATGTACTACTAGACATGTATTCTTATATACTAGGAAGGTATTACCACACCTCTGAAAGTCCAGAGCTAGAAACTAGCCTGATAATTATCAGTAATTAATAATAATATTAATTACCAGTTCTCTGATTCCTCTATTGCCGCTGACTGGAGGATTCCATATCTTGCTTCTTTTCACTTTCAAATAGACACCTAGAAAAAAAAGAGGTGTGATAATACGTTCCTGGTATATGCTATAGATGTATTGGATCAGTAAAGAGATGTTAGTGTGCCTAGTTTCTCATAAAACAAAAGTAATTTTAAAAGGGCAATTAAACCCTTTCTGGGATACCTTCTGATGAGCCAAACTAGAGATCCCACCTGAAGAATTCCTATCCAAAAATCTGCACCCTCCACCCCATCCTGACTAGAAGCCACAAGTAGCATAGAAATGCCTCTGACCACATTCCCTAATTTACTCACCAATCACATTCTCAAGAATATCCTACAAGAACAATTATTATCGAAAAAAAAAACCTTTTGCAAACCACAACCAAAACACAACCTGACCATCGAAATCCAACTCAAAATCATTTTTTTATCAAAACTGTGTGAATTATTTCTATCACACCTACTTTACGTAATGATAATACTTTCAAGAGTAATTTTATCAACATTTATTAGCCCCACAAAAGACTGAAAACATACTTTTACCTAAAAGTATAAGTAACCATTTCTCACTTAATTTATGCCTCCTGGAACAAAAACCCTTTTGAGTAAAGTTATTTTTTCTTCTTTGTTCTCCTGAATTAAGAAGTCACGACAGTCACAATGTTCCAATCACAGCACAATGCACGTTTGAGAACAACAATACCTAAAAAGCTGCAGTACCTGCCACAAAGTCCTCAGTGTCAACCACCTTTCCCCATGACAACCACAATGCCTTTAATGAACCCTATGCAAGCCACAATACCTGCTAGGCCAACCAAAATTCCCACATGACAACCAGAGTGCCCTCTATACCAGCCACAATACCCCAAAAAAAGCCACAATGCTCTTCAGGCCAGCCATAATGCCCCCATAACACCCACAAAGTACCTTATGCCATTTACTATGCCCCATGCCAGCCACCAGGTTCTTATAAGAGCCACTATGCCTTATGCCAGCCATATTGCCTCCTTTTAAGTCACAATCAACTCTCTTCCATGCAATAATCAATGCCCTTTAAGCCAGCCCCTATGCCCAAGAGGTATTTAAATACTGGCAATATCCCTTTACGAGCCACTATGCTGCAATAAAAAGCAACAATGCGCTCACTTCCCCCTTTGCCAACTAGCACATGACAGACACAAATCCCCATGCTAGCCATGACACCTGCCAGACACAATGCCCTCATGACCCCTGCTATGTCCCTTATCCCAGTTAAAATGCCCCCAATGTTAGCCACAATTTCATCCATGCCAGCCACAATGCTAACTAACCACAAAAACACCATGACAGTCAAAGTACCCCGTGGCAGACAACATGCTTATATGAAGTCAGCAATATCCCATATCCAAACCAAAATGCCCCCATTACAGCTACAATGTCCCCAGTATCCTTTATACCTCTCACAATTCCCCTTATTCCAGACACATTGCCCTCAATGCCCCCTTAGCCAACCGCAATAAAACCATGACAACCACAATGGCCTCAGTGCCCCTATGACAACTATAATGCCCTATGACAGTCAAAAAAGTCATCTTGCCAGCCAAAATGACTCCATGAAATTTACTAAACCCCCATCTGCAATATTCCTTATCTCCTCAAAATGCCCTCATGACATCCACAATGTTCATAATCCCAGTCACAATACCCCATGAAACTCACAATAAAGCCCACATGAGAGCCACAGTGCCCATGACAGAAACTATTGCCCTACAATGGCCAAAATGCCCCAATGACAAGTACAATGCTCTCATTGCCCATTTTACCAGTCACAATGCCCACATAAATACCTCAATGCCCTCCATGCCAGCCCTAATACCTTCATAACTATTAAAATGCCCCCATGACAGCCACACTGAATTATAATTCCTCAAAGACAACTGCAATAAGCTTAATGATCCTCTAATCAGTCTCATTGCCCCATGAAGGCCATCATAGCCTTTATACCAGCTATAATGCTCCATGCCAGCAAAAACTCATATTTTCCAGTCACAATGCTGACCATAAGAGCCAATATGCCACCATGACATCCACAATATCTCTTATCTCAGCTACTATGTCCTTATTACAGCCACAATTAAATTCATGCCAGCCAGAATGCCCTCATCGCCACCTTTCCAAAAGGAAAGTCTCCATACCACCAACAATGCTCCTGTGCAATCTACAAAGCCAAAATGACAACAGCTATATCCATTTTCGCAGTCACAAATCCCCTATGCCAGCCACAATGTACTTTATTAAAGCAACAATGCTGTCAATGCACCTTATGCTCGCCACAATGCCTCTTTGACCAGCAAAAGCCTTTAATGCCCTTATGCCAGCCACAAATCCCCACTATAACCAAAATGCCCTCACTTCCTCCTTTGCCAGTTACAATGACCTCCATGCCAGCCAGAATGCCCTTAATTTCCTTTTAGCCAACCACAATATCCCCAAGGCAACCACAAAGCCCTCATGCCAGCCATAATTCCACATTCCAGCCACAATGGCAGATACAATGTACTTAATCCCGGAAACAATACCCCTTATGCCAGCCAAATTGTCAAAACGACAACCATAAACCTCCAATGCCCGTATACCAACCATATTGCCTCCATGACAGCCAAAATGTCCTCACATCCCCTTTTCCGAGACACAATACCATCCATGCCAGTCACAACGCCCTCACTTCACCCTTGGCCAAAAACAATGACAACATGACAACCACAAAGCCCCCATGCCAGCCACAATAACACCCGATATGTCTGTTATTCCAGTCAAAATGCCGCCATAACAGCCAGTAACAATGCTGCCAATGCCCCTTATGCCAACCACAAGGACACACTGACAGCTACATATAATCAATGCCCATATGACAGACAAAATGCTCTCATTTGCCTAAAAACAAAGCCCTTCATGCCAGCTACAATGTACTCATTTCCTCTTTGTCAACCACAATGTCCACATGACAGTCACAAATCCCTATGCCAGCAATGATGGCACATGTCAGCCACAATGCCCTCCATGCCAGTCACAATGCCATTATTAGCCTATGCAAACTAGAATGGCCTTGTTCTAACCATAATGCCGCTAATTTAAGCCAGAATGCCCACATGACACCCGCTATATGCCTTATTCCACCTGGAATGCTCCAACGCCAGCCAAAATGGCTCCCATTCAAGCAACAATGCCTAAATGCAAGCCATAATACTCCCATAAGAGCCACTTTGAACCCATTTTACCCACAATGTCCCTTATCCCGGCCACAATATCTCCATGACAGCCAAAATGTCCTCTATGCCAGGCAAAATGCCCTCATTTCTGCTTTTGCCAGTCATAATGCCCCATGACAGCCACAGTTACCTCATTTCTCTCAATGCCGGCCACAGGGCCCTCTATACCTGCCACAATGCCCACATGACAGCAAAAATTTCCTATTGGGAAAGGGGAGATGGTGATGAATGTGTATGTTGGAATGTAAATGCAGTGAATCCATGTGCATAATGCAAAGGCATTTACAATGCCCTGAAATATCTGTAGCCAATATATGTACTACTAGACATGTATTCTTATATACTAAGAAGGTATTACCACACCTCTGAAAGTCCAGAGCTAGAAACTAGCCTGATAATTATCAGTAATTAATAATAATATTAATTACCAGTTCTCGGATTCCTCTATTGCCGCTGACTGGAGGATTCCATATCTTGCTTCTTTTCACTTTCAAATAGACACCTAGAAAAAAAAAGAGGTGTGATAATACGTTCCTTGTATATGCTATAGATGTATTGGATCAGTAAAGAGATGTTAGTGTGCCTAGTTTCTCATAAAACAAAAGTAATTTTAAAAGGGCAATTGAACCCTTTCTGGGATACCTTCTGATGAGCCAAACTAGAGATCCCACCTGAAGAATTCCTATCCAAGAATCTGCACCGTCCACCCCATCCTGACTAGAAGCCACAAGTAGCATAGAAATGTCTCTGACCACATTCCCTAATTTACTCACCAATCACATTCTCAAGAATATCCTACAAGAACAATTACTATCGAAAAAAAAAACCTTTTGCAAACCACAACCAAAACACAACCTGACCAGGGAAATCCAACTCAAAATCATTTTATTATCAAAACTGTGTGAATTATTTCTATCACACCTACTTTACGTAATGATAATACTTTCAAGAGTAATTTTATCAACATTTATTAGCCCCACAAAAGACTGAAAACATACTTTTACCCAAAAGTATAAGTAACCATTTCTCACTTAATTTATGCCTCCTGGAACAAAAACCCTTTTGAGTAAAGTTATTTTTTCTTCTTTGCTCTCCTGAATTAAGAAGTCACGAAAGTCACAATGTTCCAATCACAGCACAATGCCCGTTTGAGAACAAAAATACCTAAAAAGCTGCAGTACCTGCCACAAAGTCCTCAGTGCCAACCACCTTTCCCCATGACAACCACAATGCCTTTAATGAACCCTATGCAAGCCACAATACCTGCTAGGCCAACCAAAATTCCCACATGACAACCAGAGTGCCCTCTATACCAGCCACAATACCCCAAAAAAAGCCACAATGCTCTTCAGGCCAGCCATAATGCCCCCATAACACCCACAAAGTACCTTATGCCATTTACTATGCCCCATGCCAGCCACCAGGTTCTTATAAGAGCCACTATGCCTTATGCCAGCCATATTGCCTCCTTTTAAGTCACAATCAACTCTCTTCCATGCAATAATCAATGCCCTTTAAGCCAGCCCCTATGCCCAAGCGGTATTTAAAAACTGGCAGTATCCCTTTACGAGCCACTATGCTGCAATAAAAAGCAACAATGCGCTCACTTCCCCCTTTGCCAACTAACACATGACAGATACAAATCCCCATGCTAGCCATGACACCTGCCAGACACAATGCCCTCATGACCCCTGCTATGTCCCTTATCCCAGTTAAAATGCCCCCAATGTTAGCCACAATTTCATCCATGCCAGCCACAATGCTAACTAACCACACAAACACCATGACAGTCAAAGTACCCCGTGGCAGACAACATGCTTATATGAAGTCAGCAATATCCCATATCCAAACCAAAATGCCCCCATTACAGCTACAATGTCCCCAGTATCCTTTATAACTCTCACAATTCCCCTTATTCCAGACACATTGCCCTCAATGCCCCCTTAGCCAACCGCAATAAAAGCATGACAACCACAATGGCCTCAGTGCCCCTATGACAACTATAATGCCCTATGACAGTCAAAAAGTCATCTTGCCAGCCACAATGACTCCATGAAATTTACTAAACCCTCATCTGCAATATTCCTTATCTCCTCAAAATGCCCTCATGACATCCACAATGTTCATAATTCCAGTCACAATACCCCATGAAACTCACAATAAAGCCCACATGAGAGCCACAGTGCCCATGACAGAAACTATTGCCCTACAATGGCCAAAATGCCCCAATGACAAGTACAATGCTCTCATTGCCCATTTTACCAGTCACAATGCCCACATAAATACCTCAATGCCCTCCATGCCAGCCCTAATACCTTCATAACTATTAAAATGCCCCCATGACAGCCACACTGAATTAGAATTCCTCAAAGACAACTGCAATAAGCTTAATGATCCTCTAATCAGTCTCATTGCCCCATGAAGGCCATCATAGCCTTTATACCAGCTATAATGCTCCATGCCAGCAAAAACTCATATTTTCCAGTCACAATGCTGACCATAAGAGCCAATATGCCACCATGACATCCACAATATCTCTTATCTCAGCCACTATGTCCTTATTACAGCCACAATTAAATTCATGCCAGCCAGAATGCCCTCATCGCCACCTTTCCAAAAGGAAAGTCTCCATACCACCCACAATGCTCCTGTGCAATCTACAAAGCCAAAATGACAACAGCTATATCCATTTTCGCAGTCACAAATCCCCCATGCCAGCCACAATGTACTTTATTAAAGCAACAATGCTGTCAATGCACCTTATGCTCGCCACAATGCCTCTTTGACCAGCAAAAGCCTTTAATGCCCTTATGCCAGCCACGAATCCCCACTATAACCAAAATGCCCTCACTTCCTCCTTTGCCAGTTACAATGACCTCCATGCCAGCCAGAATGCCCTTAATTTCCTTTTAGCCAACCACAATATCCCCAAGGCAACCACAAAGCCCTCATGCCAGCCATAATTCCACATTCCAGCCACAATGCCATATACAATGTACTTAATCCCGGAAACAATACCCCTTATGCCAGCCAAATTGCCAAAACGACAACCATAAACCTCCAATGCCCGTATACCAACCATATTGCCTCCATGACAGCCAAAATGTCCTCACATCCCCTTTTCCGAGACACAATACCATCCATGCCAGTCACAACGCCCTCACTTCACCCTTGGCCAAAAACAATGACAACATGACAACCACAAAGCCCCCATGCCAGCCACAATAACACCCGATATGTCTGTTATTCCAGTCAAAATGCCGCCATAACAGCCAGTAACAATGCTGCCAATGCCCCTTATGCCAACCACAAGGACACACTGACAGCTACATATAATCAATGCCCATATGACAGACAAAATGCTCTCATTTGCTTAAAAACAAAGCCCTTCATGCCAGCTACAATGTACTCATTTCCTCTTTGTCAACCACAATGTCCACATGACAGTCACAAATCCCTATGCCAGCAATGATGGCACATGTCAGCCACAATGCCCTCCATGCCAGTCACAATGCCATTATTAGCCTATGCAAACTAGAATGGCCTTGTTCTAACCATAATGCCGCTAATTTAAGCCAGAATGCCCACATGACACCCGCTATATGCCTTATTCCACCTGGAATGCTCCAACGCCAGCCAAAATGGCTCCCATTCAAGCAACAATGCCTAAATGCAAGCCATAATACTCCCATAAGAGCCACTTTGAACCCATTTTACCCACAATGTCCCTTATCCCGGCCACAATATCTCCATGACAGCCAAAATGTCCTCTATGCCAGGCAAAATGCCCTCATTTCTGCTTTTGCCAGTCATAATGCCCCATGACAGCCACAGTTACCTCATTTCTCTCAATGCCGGCCACAGGGCCCTCTATACCTGCCACAATGCCCACATGACAGCAAAAATTTCCTATTGGGAAAGGGGAGATGGTGATGAATGTGTATGTTGGAATGTAAATGCAGTGAATCCATGTGCATAATGCAAAGGCATTTACAATGCCCTGAAATATCTGTAGCCAATATATGTACTACTAGACATGTATTCTTATATACTAAGAAGGTATTACCACACCTCTGAAAGTCCAGAGCTAGAAACTAGCCTGATAATTATCAGTAATTAATAATAATATTAATTACCAGTTCTCGGATTCCTCTATTGCCGCTGACTGGAGGATTCCATATCTTGCTTCTTTTCACTTTCAAATAGACACCTAGAAAAAAAAAAGAGGTGTGATAATACGTTCCTTGTATATGCTATAGATGTATTGGATCAGTAAAGAGATGTTAGTGTGCCTAGTTTCTCATAAAACAAAAGTAATTTTAAAAGGGCAATTGAACCCTTTCTGGGATACCTTCTGATGAGCCAAACTAGAGATCCCACCTGAAGAATTCCTATCCAAGAATCTGCACCGTCCACCCCATCCTGACTAGAAGCCACAAGTAGCATAGAAATGTCTCTGACCACATTCCCTAATTTACTCACCAATCACATTCTCAAGAATATCCTACAAGAACAATTACTATCGAAAAAAAAAACCTTTTGCAAACCACAACCAAAACACAACCTGACCAGGGAAATCCAACTCAAAATCATTTTATTATCAAAACTGTGTGAATTATTTCTATCACACCTACTTTACGTAATGATAATACTTTCAAGAGTAATTTTATCAACATTTATTAGCCCCACAAAAGACTGAAAACATACTTTTACCCAAAAGTATAAGTAACCATTTCTCACTTAATTTATGCCTCCTGGAACAAAAACCCTTTTGAGTAAAGTTATTTTTTCTTCTTTGCTCTCCTGAATTAAGAAGTCACGAAAGTCACAATGTTCCAATCACAGCACAATGCCCGTTTGAGAACAAAAATACCTAAAAAGCTGCAGTACCTGCCACAAAGTCCTCAGTGCCAACCACCTTTCCCCATGACAACCACAATGCCTTTAATGAACCCTATGCAAGCCACAATACCTGCTAGGCCAACCAAAATTCCCACATGACAACCAGAGTGCCCTCTATACCAGCCACAATACCCCAAAAAAAGCCACAATGCTCTTCAGGCTAGCCATAATGCCCCCATAACACCCACAAAGTACCTTATGCCATTTACTATGCCCCATGCCAGCCACCAGGTTCTTATAAGAGCCACTATGCCTTATGCCAGCCATATTGCCTCCTTTTAAGTCACAATCAACTCTCTTCCATGCAATAATCAATGCCCTTTAAGCCAGCCCCTATGCCCAAGCGGTATTTAAAAACTGGCAGTATCCCTTTACGAGCCACTATGCTGCAATAAAAAGCAACAATGCGCTCACTTCCCCCTTTGCCAACTAGCACATGACAGATACAAATCCCCATGCTAGCCATGACACCTGCCAGACACAATGCCCTCATGACCCCTGCTATGTCCCTTATCCCAGTTAAAATGCCCCCAATGTTAGCCACAATTTCATCCATGCCAGCCACAATGCTAACTAACCACACAAACACCATGACAGTCAAAGTACCCCGTGGCAGACAACATGCTTATATGAAGTCAGCAATATCCCATATCCAAACCAAAATGCCCCCATTACAGCTACAATGTCCCCAGTATCCTTTATAACTCTCACAATTCCCCTTATTCCAGACACATTGCCCTCAATGCCCCCTTAGCCAACCGCAATAAAAGCATGACAACCACAATGGCCTCAGTGCCCCTATGACAACTATAATGCCCTATGACAGTCAAAAAAGTCATCTTGCCAGCCACAATGACTCCATGAAATTTACTAAACCCTCATCTGCAATATTCCTTATCTCCTCAAAATGCCCTCATGACATCCACAATGTTCATAATCCCAGTCACAATACCCCATGAAACTCACAATAAAGCCCACATGAGAGCCACAGTGCCCATGACAGAAACTATTGCCCTACAATGGCCAAAATGCCCCAATGACAAGTACAATGCTCTCATTGCCCATTTTACCAGTCACAATGCCCACATAAATACCTCAATGCCCTCCATGCCAGCCCTAATACCTTCATAACTATTAAAATGCCCCCATGACAGCCACACTGAATTAGAATTCCTCAAAGACAACTGCAATAAGCTTAATGATCCTCTAATCAGTCTCATTGCCCCATGAAGGCCATCATAGCCTTTATACCAGCTATAATGCTCCATGCCAGCAAAAACTCATATTTTCCAGTCACAATGCTGACCATAAGAGCCAATATGCCACCATGACATCCACAATATCTCTTATCTCAGCCACTATGTCCTTATTACAGCCACAATTAAATTCATGCCAGCCAGAATGCCCTCATCGCCACCTTTCCAAAAGGAAAGTCTCCATACCACCCACAATGCTCCTGTGCAATCTACAAAGCCAAAATGACAACAGCTATATCCATTTTCGCAGTCACAAATCCCCCATGCCAGCCACAATGTACTTTATTAAAGCAACAATGCTGTCAATGCACCTTATGCTCGCCACAATGCCTCTTTGACCAGCAAAAGCCTTTAATGCCCTTATGCCAGCCACGAATCCCCACTATAACCAAAATGCCCTCACTTCCTCCTTTGCCAGTTACAATGACCTCCATGCCAGCCAGAATGCCCTTAATTTCCTTTTAGCCAACCACAATATCCCCAAGGCAACCACAAAGCCCTCATGCCAGCCATAATTCCACATTCCAGCCACAATGCCATATACAATGTACTTAATCCCGGAAACAATACCCCTTATGCCAGCCAAATTGCCAAAACGACAACCATAAACCTCCAATGCCCGTATACCAACCATATTGCCTCCATGACAGCCAAAATGTCCTCACATCCCCTTTTCCGAGACACAATACCATCCATGCCAGTCACAACGCCCTCACTTCACCCTTGGCCAAAAACAATGACAACATGACAACCACAAAGCCCCCATGCCAGCCACAATAACACCCGATATGTCTGTTATTCCAGTCAAAATGCCGCCATAACAGCCAGTAACAATGCTGCCAATGCCCCTTATGCCAACCACAAGGACACACTGACAGCTACATATAATCAATGCCCATATGACAGACAAAATGCTCTCATTTGCTTAAAAACAAAGCCCTTCATGCCAGCTACAATGTACTCATTTCCTCTTTGTCAACCACAATGTCCACATGACAGTCACAAATCCCTATGCCAGCAATGATGGCACATGTCAGCCACAATGCCCTCCATGCCAGTCACAATGCCATTATTAGCCTATGCAAACTAGAATGGCCTTGTTCTAACCATAATGCCGCTAATTTAAGCCACAATGCCCACATGACACCCGCTATATGCCTTATTCCACCTGGAATGCTCCAACGCCAGCCAAAATGGCTCCCATTCAAGCAACAATGCCTAAATGCAAGCCATAATACTCCCATAAGAGCCACTTTGAACCCATTTTACCCACAATGTCCCTTATCCCGGCCACAATATCTCCATGACAGCCAAAATGTCCTCTATGCCAGGCAAAATGCCCTCATTTCTGCTTTTGCCAGTCATAATGCCCCATGACAGCCACAGTTACCTCATTTCTCTCAATGCCGGCCACAGGGCCCTCTATACCTGCCACAATGCCCACATGACAGCAAAAATTTCCTATTGGGAAAGGGGAGATGGTGATGAATGTGTATGTTGGAATGTAAATGCAGTGAATCCATGTGCATAATGCAAAGGCATTTACAATGCCCTGAAATATCTGTAGCCAATATATGTACTACTAGACATGTATTCTTGGGGGCGTGGCCTAGAGGTGAATGTGAGAGGACGTGTGTGACCGGAGCTCCTGCTGTACTCATCCGTTAAAGTACATATATCCCGTAAAACTCGGGGAAAATAGCTTCCCTAGGGGCTTACCAGAGTCTGGAGGTGGAGGAGCACGAATACCCGGTCATAATGACGCGCTCTAAGAAGCAGAAGTCGCCGCCAGCGAGTCCCGGGTCCCGCGCTCAAGATGGCGCCGAGGAGAAGGAAGGCCGCAATAGAGGCCTCCGGCAGGAAGTTGTGGAAAAGCTGGAGAGGTTCGCCCGCACGCCGAGAGCAGGGGGGGCGGCTGCACAGCAGCGAAAGTCGGCTGGAGATCAGGCAGCTGGAGGCTCATCATATGGATCCAGGTATTCTCCTTTGGCGGGGGACATGAGAAGTGAGGAGGAGGAGGAGGAGGAGGAGATGAGTGGCGCCATGCAGGATCAGCCAGGTGCTGGAGGGAAAAGTGGAGTAAGGAAGGAGGAACCCTCCCTAAAGGACATTTTGGCAGCGGTGAAGCAGAATTCTATGGTCCTTAACACCTTAGCAAATCAGATGGGTGGATTGAAGGAGGACATTTTGCTGCTCAGGAATGATTTGCAGAAAGTTGCGGAACGCACCACTGCCGTGGAAGGGAGAGTCTCAGACATGGAGGATGCGATTCCTCATATAAAGCAGGATGTACAGGCACATTCGCAGGCAGTGGCGACATTGATGGCTAAGACAGACGATATGGAAAATCGGCTGAGACGAAATAATGTGCGCCTGGTGGGGGTTCCGGAAAGAGTGGAGGGAACGAATCCGGATGACTTCTTCGAAAAGTGGCTGATAGACACATTTGGTAGAGAGGAATTGACCCCTTTATTTGCGGTGGAGAGAGCGCACAGGGTGCCGACCAGACCTGGCCCTCCCGGAAGGCCGCCGAGACCGGTGCTGATAAAGATTCTACATTATAAAGATAGAGACAAGATCCTGAGGAAAGCTAGAGAACGTCAAGACATCTCCTTTAATGGGGTGAAAGTGTCCTTTTTCCCGGATTTCTCTTTGGAAGTACAACGGAAAAGATCACAGTTTATGGATATAAAAAGACGACTAAGGGCATTACAAGTGCAATATTCGATGATGTATCCTGCCCGTTTGAGAGTGGTGGCGCTGGGAACAACTTCCTTTTTTGAGACACCGAGAGAAGCGGTTAGATGGTTGGATAGCCATGAAAGTCAGCTGAGACCGGCAGAGGGACGGCGTTGATCCGGAACAGACCGGTTGGCAAAAGGAGGCTGGGGATGCAGGACTGAACCAGGTGTCGTAGGAAAAATTGCAAGATTTGGCATTTGATTGGACTTGGAGTTGGAGGGCATGGTTGCGGGAACCGCGGAAGACCGGAAGAGGAGGAATGTGTTTATGGACATTGAGGGGTATTGATATGCTGAAGGGATGGTAGTTTATTTGTAAGAAAATGGCAGCGGGAGGGATGGTCAGTTAAGCGGGAAAAGCACATAACGAGTTATGGCATTGTTGAATGTATGGTGGGCGGAGTTGACCTGCCGATGTTTGTTATGGGTAATGGCAGATACGTTCTGTTGCCCCAACCCTTGGAAAGGGGTAGGTTTACGGGGGAGGTTGCAGGGGGGGGAGGGGAGGGTGCAGGGGAGGGAGGGAAAAAAGACCCAGCCGGTCGGATATGTAAAATTAAGAGAACAGGATAGGAGGAGCTGTGATATGTGGAGGGATGATGGGATCACTTAATTGTTTGTCCTGGAATGTACGGGGCCTGCGGGAAGCCAGAAAACGACAGGCGGTATTTGATTTTATTAGAAAACAGGAGTCGAGGGTGATAGGACTACAAGAGACACATATGACTAGGGATTCAGTTTCCATGATGCATAGGGCCTGGGTAGGCCATAGTTTTCATTCTTATCATACTACATATTCAAGGGGGGTGAGTCTTCTCATACATAGGGCAGTGCCATTTGTATGTCACGACTCCTTCCAGGATGGGGAGGGGCGGTATGTGGGGGTACACTGTACTATGTATCATTGGAACTGTGTGTTGGTGGTGTTGTATGTACCCCCTCCGTTTTCTAGTGGATGTATCAAGAAAGTGGTGGAGGAACTGGCTAGGTACCCGGAGGTGCCGTTACTAGTGATGGGGGATTTTAACGCAGTATTGAATACTAATATGGATAAATTTGGCATGACAGGGGGAGGTGTAACAGCTTTTGGCCATCTGGTTGCGGAAATGGGCTGGCGGGACATATGGAGGGATAAACATCCAAATAGCTTTCAGTATTCTTGTGCGTCTTCCACATATCAGTCGTTATCCAGGATAGACTTAATCTTGTGCTCACCGACAGCGGTACCATTTGTAGCTCAGATAGAATACTTGCAAAGAGCGTTATCGGATCATTCTCCTGTGTTAATGAAGGTAGAGACGGAGGAGAGGACAGGGCGGGGGCAAGGGTGCTGGAAACTTAATGCCTTTTGGCTAAAGCTGATAGACAATAAACAAATTTTAAACCTCATAAAGGAATACTTTCAGTTCAATTCAGGAACGGTACCGCAAGAGATACTGTGGGACGCGATGAAGGCGTGGCTGAGAGGGGTGTTCATCCAGCACATTTCAGCAGTAAAAACAAGGTCTAGACAATTAGGAGAAGCGCTGTTGGAAAGGGTAGAGGAGACAGAAAGGCTGCATATAATAGATAACACAACAGACACATTGAAGCATTGGGTGGAGGCGCAGCGGTTGTTAAAGCAACATCAGTTGGAGAGGGCAGATAACAAAAGGATGTTTTTAAAACGCCAATACTATGAGGAGGGGGAAACCACTGGACGGTTACTGGCAAGGATGGCGCAGGCTCAGAGGGAGAATAACTACGTACACACCATTAAAGGGGAGGGGGGGAAGTTGGAGACTGATACAGGACAGATTTTGAAAGTGTTTCAGCAGTTCTACTCGGATTTGTATGCCTCTAGGGCAGAGCACACACCTCAACAGCTGGAAGAGTATATAGGGGAGATAGAATTTCCTAGGTTGGGGGGGGAGGAGAGAGGGACATTGGAGGAGCCAATATCTCTGGAGGAAATACAGGCGGCTATAGGGATACTAGCCAGTGAAAAGGCGCCGGGGCCGGACGGTCTTCCGGTGGAAGTTTTTAAGGAATATGGGGAAGAGCTTGCGCCGCAGTTACTGGCCACTCTTTTGGATAGCTTCAATAGGGGGCGGCTTCCAGAAACAATGTATGAAGCGACTATAGTAGTTCTGCCTAAAGAGGGGAAGGATCCTCAACTCCCGGGCTCTTATAGACCAGTCTCACTGCTGACGGCGGATATTAAAATCATGGCGAAAGTATTGGCGCTTCGACTAGCTAAAGTAGTAGCTGGGGTGGTACACGGAGATCAGGCCGGTTTTATGCCATCCAAATCGACGGCGGTAAATCTGAGGAGGCTGTTTTTGAATCTACAAGTTATGCCGGATAATCGTGGGGGGAGAGCCATAATGTCCTTAGATGCGGCCAAAGCATTCGATTGTGTGGAGTGGAACTATTTGTGGTCAGTTCTGGGAAAAATGGGATTTGGCCCGAATTATATAAAATGGGTAAAATTGTTGTATGTAGCCCCGACAGCAAAGATAAGGGTGAATGGGGTGTTATCGGATCGGTTTGCGCTGGAGCGGGGAACGCGTCAGGGATGTCCATTGTCCCCATTGTTGTTTGCGTTGGCGGTGGAACCCTTGGCGTGTGCAGTGAGACAGCATGAACAAATTCAGGGGTTGAGATATGGGGGGGTGGAGGAAAGAATTGCATTATACGCAGATGATATGCTGCTATTCATGGCGGATACCGAACGCACATTACCGTTAGTGATGGCCCTAATTAAGCGGTTTGGGAAATACTCAGGACTACTCATTAATTGGTCAAAATCGGCCCTAATGCTCATGGACCCGGGGGAAGTTCAGAATGGGGAAGAGGAGGTGGAGATACCTGTGGTGAAGGAGTTTAAGTACTTGGGGGTGAGGGTGACGGCGAAAGTACAGGATTATATGTCCCTTAATGTAATGCCACTGTTAACAAAGATAAAAGCCAAAGTAGAGGCGTGGAATAAGTTGCCCCTATCGGCTCTGGGTAGGACAAATTTGATTAAAATGATCCTTATGCCCCAGGTGTTGTATGTACTACATAACTCACCGGTATGGATCCCCAAATATTGGTTCAGGAGATTGCATAACCTTTTTAGGGACCTAGTATGGAAAAAGGGGGTACCTAGGATTAAACTGGAGAAATTACAGCTGCCAAAGGAGGAGGGGGGCCTGGCTGTTCCCAATGCTTGGGTGTATTATTTAGCTGCCCAATGTCAGCATTTCTGGGGGTGGGAGCAGGAAGAGACATGGGGGTCCAGTGCGCGCATCCTATCATATCTGGGGGGGGGGAGAACCCGCTGGCAGGACTGGAAGCGCACAGATATAAACAGATGGCGAGTACCAGACCCACTCTGCTTCTCATACATAAGGTGTGGTGGCAGTGCAAGCAATTGCTGGGGATAGGGGAGTGCACTAAATATACACCGCTTTGGAGAAATGCTTATTTGGGGGAATTGGGTAAATTGGAAGGGATGCAGGGGTGGGAGCAGCAAGGCATAATACGGTTGAATCAGTTGTATGAGGGAGACATACTCAAATCTTTTCAGCAAGTAAGGGAGGAGTTTCAACTGGACTCCCGCATGTTTTATCAGTACCTGCAGATTCGGCACGCAGTGCAAACACAAGCAGTCAGTGTGGACTTGACGATACATGCCGCGGGGGTGTTGGAGCATATTGCAAAGGCAGTAACGTCAAAAGGATTAATCTCATTGGTTTATCGCAGGTTGTTGGTGGAACATCTGGGAGATCCTATGGCACCAGTGAAAGCAGTATGGGAAAGAGATGTGGGGCCTATTACAACAGACCACTGGGAGGCGGTATTGGCAGCAACATGTACCTTGTCCATTAATATAGCACAAAGAAGATCGCAGTTGTTTCTGATACATAGGGTGTACAGGACCCCGTGGGTGCTGAAACAAATGGGATTAAGAGCGGATGCAAAATGCCCTAGGTGCCCGGAAGAAAAAGCAGACATCCTTCATATGTTCTGGACATGTGGGAAGCTGGGGAGTCTATGGACGGAAATATTGGAACTAGTGGGGAGAGTGTTTGAGGTACAGATCCCATGGGATCCTGTAGTAATGCTGCTAGGGTATGTTGGAGATTTGGGGGGAGATAGGATGTCAGGGTTGGCAATTGCTAAAATACTGTATCAAGTTCGGAAAGGAATTGCAAAGCACTGGCTAGATGCGGAGCCACCATCAAAACAAGAAATCATAGGGGCACTTAACTCACAGGTTCTGATGGAGTATAGGATATACTCCAAGAGGGGGTCCAGGGTCAAGTTCGATAAACAATGGGCTAGGTGGATTGATCAATCTGGGTATGCTTCTGTGGAGCTAATGACACTAAGGCAACAAGTGCAGGTATAGGGCCACTGAGGGGAGAGGATTGGAAAAGTGGTACTGAGAAGATCGGCTGGGGGGGATACAGGGGGGAGTTGGGGGGAAGGGAATGTTTGATTAAATGTAAAGAATTGGGTCTGTTAAAAATTGCTTGTACACTGTATGAGAACGTACAATGACCTGTAATAATGTGGAGTTTTGTTGAATAAACTTGAACTGATTAAAAAAAAAAAGACATGTATTCTTATATACTAAGAAGGTATTACCACACCTCTGAAAGTCCAGAGCTAGAAACTAGCCTGATAATTATCAGTAATTAATAATAATATTAATTACCAGTTCTCGGATTCCTCTATTGCCGCTGACTGGAGGATTCCATATCTTGCTTCTTTTCACTTTCAAATAGACACCTAGAAAAAAAAAAAGAGGTGTGATAATACGTTCCTTGTATATGCTATAGATGTATTGGATCAGTAAAGAGATGTTAGTGTGCCTAGTTTCTCATAAAACAAAAGTAATTTTAAAAGGGCAATTGAACCCTTTCTGGGATACCTTCTGATGAGCCAAACTAGAGATCCCACCTGAAGAATTCCTATCCAAGAATCTGCACCGTCCACCCCATTCTGACTAGAAGCCACAAGTAGCATAGAAATGTCTCTGACCACATTCCCTAATTTACTCACCAATCACATTCTCAAGAATATCCTACAAGAACAATTACTATCGAAAAAAAAACCTTTTGCAAACCACAACCAAAACACAACCTGACCAGGGAAATCCAACTCAAAATCATTTTATTATCAAAACTGTGTGAATTATTTCTATCACACCTACTTTACGTAATGATAATACTTTCAAGAGTAATTTTATCAACATTTATTAGCCCCACAAAAGACTGAAAACATACTTTTACCCAAAAGTATAAGTAACCATTTCTCACTTAATTTATGCCTCCTGGAACAAAAACCCTTTTGAGTAAAGTTATTTTTTCTTCTTTGCTCTCCTGAATTAAGAAGTCACGAAAGTCACAATGTTCCAATCACAGCACAATGCCCGTTTGAGAACAAAAATACCTAAAAAGCTGCAGTACCTGCCACAAAGTCCTCAGTGCCAACCACCTTTCCCCATGACAACCACAATGCCTTTAATGAACCCTATGCAAGCCACAATACCTGCTAGGCCAACCAAAATTCCCACATGACAACCAGAGTGCCCTCTATACCAGCCACAATACCCCAAAAAAAGCCACAATGCTCTTCAGGCCAGCCATAATGCCCCCATAACACCCACAAAGTACCTTATGCCATTTACTATGCCCCATGCCAGCCACCAGGTTCTTATAAGAGCCACTATGCCTTATGCCAGCCATATTGCCTCCTTTTAAGTCACAATCAACTCTCTTCCATGCAATAATCAATGCCCTTTAAGCCAGCCCCTATGCCCAAGCGGTATTTAAAAACTGGCAATATCCCTTTACGAGCCACTATGCTGCAATAAAAAGCAACAATGCGCTCACTTCCCCCTTTGCCAACTAGCACATGACAGACACAAATCCCCATGCTAGCCATGACCCCTGCCAGACACAATGCCCTCATGACCCCTGCTATGTCCCTTATCCCAGTTAAAATGCCCCCAATGTTAGCCACAATTTCATCCATGCCAGCCACAATGCTAACTAACCACAAAAACACCATGACAGTCAAAGTACCCCGTGGCAGACAACATGCTTATATGAAATCAGCAATATCCCATATCCAAACCAAAATGCCCCCATTACAGCTACAATGTCCCCAGTATCCTTTATACCTCTCACAATTCCCCTTATTTCAGACACATTGCCCTCAATGCCCTCTTAGCCAATCGCAATAAAACCATGACAACCACAATGGCCTCAGTGCCCCTATGACAACTATAATGCCCTATGACAGTCAAAAAAGTCATCTTGCCAGCCAAAATGACTCCATGAAATTTACTAAACCCCCATCTGCAATATTCCTTATCTCCTCAAAATGCCCTCATGACATCCACAATGTTCATAATCCCAGTCACAATACCCCATGAAACTCACAATAAAGCCCACATGAGAGCCACAGTGCCCATGACAGAAACTATTGCCCTACAATGGCCAAAATGCCCCAATTACAAGTACATTGCTCTCATTGCCCATTTTACCAGTCATAATGCCCACATAAATACCTCAATGCCCTCCATGCCAGCCCTAATACCTTCATAACTATTAAAATGCCCCCATGACAGCCACACTGAATTAGAATTCCTCAAAGACAACTGCAATAAGCTTAATGATCCTCTAATCAATCTCATTGCCCCATGAAGGCCATCATAGCCTTTATACCAGCTATAATGCTCCATGCCAGCAAAAACTCATATTTTCCAGTCACAATGCTGACCATAAGAGCCAATATGCCACCATGACATCCACAATATCTCTTATCTCAGCCACTATGTCCTTATTACAGCCACAATTAAATTCATGCCAGCCAGAATGCCCTCATCGCCACCTTTCCAAAAGGAAAGTCTCCATACCACCCACAATGCTCCTGTGCAATCTACAAAGCCAAAATGACAACAGCTATATCCATTTTCGCAGTCACAAATCCCCTATGCCAGCCACAATGTACTTTATTAAAGCAACAATGCTGTCAATGCACCTTATGCTCGCCACAATGCCTCTTTGACCAGCAAAAGCCTTTAATGCCCTTATGCCAGCCACATATCCCCACTATAACCAAAATGCCCTCACTTCCTCCTTTGCCAGTTACAATGACCTCCATGCCAGCCAGAATGCCCTTAATTTCCTTTTAGCCAACCACAATATCCCCAAGGCAACCACAAAGCCCTCATGCCAGCCATAATTCCACATTCCAGCCACAATGCCAGATACAATGTACTTAATCCCGGAAACAATACCCCTTATGCCAGCCAAATTGTCAAAACGACAACCATAAACCTCCAATGCCCGTATACCAACCATATTGCCTCCATGACAGCCAAAATGTCCTCACATCCCCTTTTCCGAGACACAATACCATCCATGCCAGTCACAATGCCCTCACTTCACCCTTGGCCAAAAACAATGACAACATGACAACCACAAAGCCCCCATGCCAGCCACAATAACACTCGATATGTCTGTTATTCCAGTCAAAATGCCGCCATAACAGCCAGTAACAATGCTGCCAATGCCCCTTATGCCAACCACAAGGACAGGACACACTGACAGCTACATATAATCAATGCCCATATGACAGACAAAATGCTCTCATTTGCCTAAAAACAAAGCCCTTCATGCCAGCTACAATGTACTCATTTCCTCTTTGTCAACCACAATGTCCACATGACAGTCACAAATCCCTATGCCAGCAATGATGGCACATGTCAGCCACAATGCCCTCCATGCCAGTCACAATGCCATTATTAGCCTATGCAAACTAGAATGGCCTTGTTCTAACCATAATGCCGCTAATTTAAGCCACAATGCCCACATGACACCCGCTATATGCCTTATTCCACCTGGAATGCTCCAACGCCAGCCAAAATGGCTCCCATTCAAGCAACAATGCCTAAATGCAAGCCATAATACTCCCATAAGAGCCACTTTGAACCCATTTTACCCACAATGTCCCTTATCCCGGCCACAATATCTCCATGACAGCCAAAATGTCCTCTATGCCAGGCAAAATGCCCTCATTTCTGCTTTTGCCAGTCATAATGCCCCATGACAGCCACAGTTACCTCATTTCTCTCAATGCCGGCCACAGGGCCCGCTATACCTGCCACAATGCCCACATGACAGCAAAAATTTCCTATTGGGAAAGGGGAGATGGTGATGAATGTGTATGTTGGAATGTAAATGCAGTGAATCCATGTGCATAATGCAAAGGCATTTACAATGCCCTGAAATATCTGTAGCCAATATATGTACTACTAGACATGTATTCTTATATACTAAGAAGGTATTACCACACCTCTGAAAGTCCAGAGCTAGAAACTAGCCTGATAATTATCAGTAATTAATAATAATATTAATTACCGGTTCTCTGATTCCTCTATTGCCGCTGATTGGAGGATTCCATATCTTGCTTCTTTTCACTTTCAAATAGACACCTAGAAAAAAAAAAAGGTGTGATAATACGTTCCTGGTATATGCTATAGATGTATTGGATCAGTAAAGAGATGTTAGTGTGCCTAGTTTCTCATAAAACAAAAGTAATTTTAAAAGGGCAATTGAACCCTTTCTGGGATACCTTCTGATGAGCCAAACTAGAGATCCCACCTGAAGAATTCCTATCCAAGAATCTGCACCGTCCACCCCATTCTGACTAGAAGCCACAAGTAGCATAGAAATGTCTCTGACCACATTCCCTAATTTACTCACCAATCACATTCTCAAGAATATCCTACAAGAACAATTACTATCGAAAAAAAAAACCTTTTGCAAACCACAACCAAAACACAACCTGACCAGGGAAATCCAACTCAAAATAATTTTATTATCAAAACTGTGTGAATTATTTCTATCACACCTACTTTACGTAATGATAATACTTTCAAGAGTAATTTTATCAACATTTATTAGCCCCACAAAAGACTGAAAACATACTTTTACCCAAAAGTATAAGTAACCATTTCTCACTTAATTTATGCCTCCTGGAACAAAAACCCTTTTGAGTAAAGTTATTTTTTCTTCTTTGCTCTCCTGAATTAAGAAGTCACGAAAGTCACAATGTTCCAATCACAGCACAATGCCCGTTTGAGAACAAAAATACCTAAAAAGCTGCAGTACCTGCCACAAAGTCCTCAGTGCCAACCACCTTTCCCCATGACAACCACAATGCCTTTAATGAACCCTATGCAAGCCACAATACCTGCTAGGCCAACCAAAATTCCCACATGACAACCAGAGTGCCCTCTATACCAGCCACAATACCCCAAAAAAAGCCACAATGCTCTTCAGGCCAGCCATAATGCCCCCATGACACCCACAAAGTACCTTATGCCATTTACTATGCCCCATGCCAGCCACCAGGTTCTTATAAGAGCCACTATGCCTTATGCCAGCCATATTGCCTCCTTTTAAGTCACAATCAACTCTCTTCCATGCAATAATCAATGCCCTTTAAGCCAGCCCCTATGCCCAAGCGGTATTTAAAAACTGGCAATATCCCTTTACGAGCCACTATACCGCAATAAAAAGCAACAATGCGCTCACTTCCCCCTTTGCCAACTAGCACATGACAGACACAAATCCCCATGCTAGCCATGACCCCTGCCAGACACAATGCCCTCATGACCCCTGCTATGTCCCTTATCCCAGTTAAAATGCCCCCAATGTTAGCCACAATTTCATCCATGCCAGCCACAATGCTAACTAACCACAATAACACCATGACAGTCAAAGTACCCCGTGGCAGACAACATGCTTATATGAAATCAGCAATATCCCATATCCAAACCAAAATGCCCCCATTACAGCTACAATGTCCCCAGTATCCTTTATACCTCTCACAATTCCCCTTATTTCAGACACATTGCCCTCAATGCCCTCTTAGCCAATCACAATAAAACCATGACAACCACAATGGCCTCAGTGCCCCTATGACAACTATAATGCCCTATGACAGTCAAAAAAGTCATCTTGCCAGCCAAAATTACTCCATGAAATTTACTAAACCCCCATCTGCAATATTCCTTATCTCCTCAAAATGCCCTCATGACATCCACAATGTTCATAATCCCAGTCACAATACCCCATGAAACTCACAATAAAGCCCACATGAGAGCCACAGTGCCCATGACAGAAACTATTGCCCTACAATGGCCAAAATGCCCCAATTACAAGTACAATGCTCTCATTGCCCATTTTACCAGTCATAATGCCCACATAAATACCTCAATGCCCTCCATGCCAGCCCTAATACCTTCATAACTATTAAAATGCCCCCATGACAGCCACACTGAATTAGAATTCCTCAAAGACAACTGCAATAAGCTTAATGATCCTCTAATCAGTCTCATTGCCCCATGAAGGCCATCATAGCCTTTATACCAGCTATAATGCTCCATGCCAGCAAAAACTCATATTTTCCAGTCACAATGCTGACCATAAGAGCCAATATGCCACCATGACATCCACAATATCTCTTATCTCAGCTACTATGTCCTTATTACAGCCACAATTAAATTCATGCCAGCCAGAATGCCCTCATCGCCACCTTTCCAAAAGGAAAGTCTCCATACCACCCACAATGCTCCTGTGCAATCTACAAAGCCAAAATGACAACAGCTATATCCATTTTCGCAGTCACAAATCCCCTATGCCAGCCACAATGTACTTTATTAAAGCAACAATGCTGTCAATGCACCTTATGCTCGCCACAATGCCTCTTTGACCAGCAAAAGCCTTTAATGCCCTTATGCCAGCCACAAATCCCCACTATAACCAAAATGCCCTCACTTCCTCCTTTGCCAGTTACAATGACCTCCATGCCAGCCAGAATGCCCTTAATTTCCTTTTAGCCAACCACAATATCCCCAAGGCAACCACAAAGCCCTCATGCCAGCCATAATTCCACATTCCAGCCACAATGCCAGATACAATGTACTTAATCCCGGAAACAATACCCCTTATGCCAGCCAAATTGTCAAAACGACAACCATAAACCTCCAATGCCCGTATACCAACCATATTGCCTCCATGACAGCCAAAATGTCCTCACATCCCCTTTTCCGAGACACAATACCATCCATGCCAGTCACAACGCCCTCACTTCACCCTTGGCCAAAAACAATGACAACATGACAACCACAAAGCCCCCATGCCAGCCACAATAACACCCGATATGTCTGTTATTCCAGTCAAAATGCCGCCATAACAGCCAGTAACAATGCTGCCAATGCCCCTTATGCCAGCCACAAGGACACACTGACAGCTACATATAATCAATGCCCATGACAGACAAAATGCTCTCATTTGCCTAAAAACAAAGCCCTTCATGCCAGCTACAATGTACTCATTTCCTCTTTGTCAACCACAATGTCCACATGACAGTCACAAATCCCTATGCCAGCAATGATGGCACATGTCAGCCACAATGCCCTCCATGCCAGTCACAATGCCATTATTAGCCTATGCAAACTAGAATGGCCTTGTTCTAACCATAATGCCGCTAACTTAAGCCACAATGCCCACATGACACCCGCTATATGCCTTATTCCACCTGGAATGCTCCAACGCCAGCCAAAATGGCTCCGATTCAAGCAACAATGCCTAAATGCAAGCCATAATACTCCCATAAGAGCCACTTTGAACAAATTTTACCCACAATGTCCCTTATCCCGGCCACAATATCTCCATGACAGCCAAAATGTCCTCTATGCCAGGCAAAATGCCATCATTTCTGCTTTTGCCAGTCATAATGCCCCATGACAGCCACAGTTACCTCATTTCTCTCAATGCCGGCCACAGGGCCCGCTATACCTGCCACAATGCCCACATGACAGCAAAAATTTCCTATTGGGAAAGGGGAGATGGTGATGAATGTGTATGTTGGAATGTAAATGCAGTGAATCCATGTGCATAATGCAAAGGCATTTACAATGCCCTGAAATATCTGTAGCCAATATATGTACTACTAGACATGTATTCTTATATACTAAGAAGGTATTACCACACCTCTGAAAGTCCAGAGCTAGAAACTAGCCTGATAATTATCAGTAATTAATAATAATATTAATTACCGGTTCTCTGATTCCTCTATTGCCGCTGATTGGAGGATTCCATATCTTGCTTCTTTTCACTTTCAAATAGACACCTAGAAAAAAAAAAAGGTGTGATAATACGTTCCTGGTATATGCTATAGATGTATTGGATCAGTAAAGAGATGTTAGTGTGCCTAGTTTCTCATAAAACAAAAGTAATTTTAAAAGGGCAATTGAACCCTTTCTGGGATACCTTCTGATGAGCCAAACTAGAGATCCCACCTGAAGAATTCCTATCCAAGAATCTGCACCGTCCACCCCATTCTGACTAGAAGCCACAAGTAGCATAGAAATGTCTCTGACCACATTCCCTAATTTACTCACCAATCACATTCTCAAGAATATCCTACAAGAACAATTACTATCGAAAAAAAAACCTTTTGCAAACCACAACCAAAACACAACCTGACCAGGGAAATCCAACTCAAAATCATTTTATTATCAAAACTGTGTGAATTATTTCTATCACACCTACTTTACGTAATGATAATACTTTCAAGAGTAATTTTATCAACATTTATTAGCCCCACAAAAGACTGAAAACATACTTTTACCCAAAAGTATAAGTAACCATTTCTCACTTAATTTATGCCTCCTGGAACAAAAACCCTTTTGAGTAAAGTTATTTTTTCTTCTTTGCTCTCCTGAATTAAGAAGTCACGAAAGTCACAATGTTCCAATCACAGCACAATGCCCGTTTGAGAACAAAAATACCTAAAAAGCTGCAGTACCTGCCACAAAGTCCTCAGTGCCAACCACCTTTCCCCATGACAACCACAATGCCTTTAATGAACCCTATGCAAGCCACAATACCTGCTAGGCCAACCAAAATTCCCACATGACAACCAGAGTGCCCTCTATACCAGCCACAATACCCCAAAAAAAGCCACAATGCTCTTCAGGCCAGCCATAATGCCCCCATAACACCCACAAAGTACCTTATGCCGTTTACTATGCCCCATGCCAGCCACCAGGTTCTTATAAGAGCCACTATGCCTTATGCCAGCCATATTGCCTCCTTTTAAGTCACAATCAACTCTCTTCCATGCAATAATCAATGCCCTTTAAGCCAGCCCCTATGCCCAAGCGGTATTTAAAAACTGGCAATATCCCTTTACGAGCCACTATGCTGCAATAAAAAGCAACAATGCGCTCACTTCCCCCTTTGCCAACTAGCACATGACAGACACAAATCCCCATGCTAGCCATGACCCCTGCCAGACACAATGCCCTCATGACCCCTGCTATGTCCCTTATCCCAGTTAAAATGCCCCCAATGTTAGCCACAATTTCATCCATGCCAGCCACAATGCTAACTAACCACAATAACACCATGACAGTCAAAGTACCCCGTGGCAGACAACATGCTTATATGAAATCAGCAATATCCCATATCCAAACCAAAATGCCCCCATTACAGCTACAATGTCCCCAGTATCCTTTATACCTCTCACAATTCCCCTTATTTCAGACACATTGCCCTCAATGCCCTCTTAGCCAATCGCAATAAAACCATGACAACCACAATGGCCTCAGTGCCCCTATGACAACTATAATGCCCTATGACAGTCAAAAAAGTCATCTTGCCAGCCAAAATGACTCCATGAAATTTACTAAACCCCCATCTGCAATATTCCTTATCTCCTCAAAATGCCCTCATGACATCCACAATGTTCATAATCCCAGTCACAATACCCCATGAAACTCACAATAAAGCCCACATGAGAGCCACAGTGCCCATGACAGAAACTATTGCCCTACAATGGCCAAAATGCCCCAATTACAAGTACAATGCTCTCATTGCCCATTTTACCAGTCATAATGCCCACATAAATACCTCAATGCCCTCCATGCCAGCCCTAATACCTTCATAACTATTAAAATGCCCCCATGACAGCCACACTGAATTAGAATTCCTCAAAGACAACTGCAATAAGCTTAATGATCCTCTAATCAGTCTCATTGCCCCATGAAGGCCATCATAGCCTTTATACCAGCTATAATGCTCCATGCCAGCAAAAACTCATATTTTCCAGTCACAATGCTGACCATAAGAGCCAATATGCCACCATGACATCCACAATATCTCTTATCTCAGCTACTATGTCCTTATTACAGCCACAATTAAATTCATGCCAGCCAGAATGCCCTCATCGCCACCTTTCCAAAAGGAAAGTCTCCATACCACCCACAATGCTCCTGTGCAATCTACAAAGCCAAAATGACAACAGCTATATCCATTTTCGCAGTCACAAATCCCCTATGCCAGCCACAATGTACTTTATTAAAGCAACAATGCTGTCAATGCACCTTATGCTCGCCACAATGCCTCTTTGACCAGCAAAAGCCTTTAATGCCCTTATGCCAGCCACAAATCCCCACTATAACCAAAATGCCCTCACTTCCTCCTTTGCCAGTTACAATGACCTCCATGCCAGCCAGAATGCCCTTAATTTCCTTTTAGCCAACCACAATATCCCCAAGGCAACCACAAAGCCCTCATGCCAGCCATAATTCCACATTCCAGCCACAATGCCAGATACAATGTACTTAATCCCGGAAACAATACCCCTTATGCCAGCCAAATTGTCAAAACGACAACCATAAACCTCCAATGCCCGTATACCAACCATATTGCCTCCATGACAGCCAAAATGTCCTCACATCCCCTTTTCCGAGACACAATACCATCCATGCCAGTCACAACGCCCTCACTTCACCCTTGGCCAAAAACAATGACAACATGACAACCACAAAGCCCCCATGCCAGCCACAATAACACCCGATATGTCTGTTATTCCAGTCAAAATGCCGCCATAACAGCCAGTAACAATGCTGCCAATGCCCCTTATGCCAACCACAAGGACACACTGACAGCTACATATAATCAATGCCCATATGACAGACAAAATGCTCTCATTTGCCTAAAAACAAAGCCCTTCATGCCAGCTACAATGTACTCATTTCCTCTTTGTCAACCACAATGTCCACATGACAGTCACAAATCCCTATGCCAGCAATGATGGCACATGTCAGCCACAATGCCCTCCATGCCAGTCACAATGCCATTATTAGCCTATGCAAACTAGAATGGCCTTGTTCTAACCATAATGCCGCTAATTTAAGCCACAATGCCCACATGACACCCGCTATATGCCTTATTCCACCTGGAATGCTCCAACGCCAGCCAAAATGGCTCCCATTCAAGCAACAATGCCTAAATGCAAGCCATAATACTCCCATAAGAGCCACTTTGAACCCATTTTACCCACAATGTCCCTTATCCCGGCCACAATATCTCCATGACAGCCAAAATGTCCTCTATGCCAGGCAAAATGCCCTCATTTCTGCTTTTGCCAGTCATAATGCCCCATGACAGCCACAGTTACCTCATTTCTCTCAATGCCGGCCACAGGGCCCGCTATACCTGCCACAATGCCCACATGACAGCAAAAATTTCCTATTGGGAAAGGGGAGATGGTGATGAATGTGTATGTTGGAATGTAAATGCAGTGAATCCATGTGCATAATGCAAAGGCATTTACAATGCCCTGAAATATCTGTAGCCAATATATGTACTACTAGACATGTATTCTTATATACTAAGAAGGTATTACCACACCTCTGAAAGTCCAGAGCTAGAAACTAGCCTGATAATTATCAGTAATTAATAATAATATTAATTACCGGTTCTCTGATTCCTCTATTGCCGCTGACTGGAGGATTCCATATCTTGCTTCTTTTCACTTTCAAATAGACACCTAGAAAAAAAAAAAAGGTGTGATAATACGTTCCTGGTATATGCTATAGATGTATTGGATCAGTAAAGAGATGTTAGTGTGCCTAGTTTCTCATAAAACAAAAGTAATTTTAAAAGGGCAATTGAACCCTTTCTGGGATACCTTCTGATGAGCCAAACTAGAGATCCCACCTGAAGAATTCCTATCCAAGAATCTGCACCGTCCACCCCATTCTGACTAGAAGCCACAAGTAGCATAGAAATGTCTCTGACCACATTCCCTAATTTACTCACCAATCACATTCTCAAGAATATCCTACAAGAACAATTACTATCGAAAAAAAAACCTTTTGCAAACCACAACCAAAACACAACCTGACCAGGGAAATCCAACTCAAAATCATTTTATTATCAAAACTGTGTGAATTATTTCTATCACACCTACTTTACGTAATGATAATACTTTCAAGAGTAATTTTATCAACATTTATTAGCCCCACAAAAGACTGAAAACATACTTTTACCCAAAAGTATAAGTAACCATTTCTCACTTAATTTATGCCTCCTGGAACAAAAACCCTTTTGAGTAAAGTTATTTTTTCTTCTTTGCTCTCCTGAATTAAGAAGTCACGAAAGTCACAATGTTCCAATCACAGCACAATGCCCGTTTGAGAACAAAAATACCTAAAAAGCTGCAGTACCTGCCACAAAGTCCTCAGTGCCAACCACCTTTCCCCATGACAACCACAATGCCTTTAATGAACCCTATGCAAGCCACAATACCTGCTAGGCCAACCAAAATTCCCACATGACAACCAGAGTGCCCTCTATACCAGCCACAATACCCCAAAAAAAGCCACAATGCTCTTCAGGCCAGCCATAATGCCCCCATAACACCCACAAAGTACCTTATGCCATTTACTATGCCCCATGCCAGCCACCAGGTTCTTATAAGAGCCACTATGCCTTATGCCAGCCATATTGCCTCCTTTTAAGTCACAATCAACTCTCTTCCATGCAATAATCAATGCCCTTTAAGCCAGCCCCTATGCCCAAGCGGTATTTAAAAACTGGCAATATCCCTTTACGAGCCACTATACCGCAATAAAAAGCAACAATGCGCTCACTTCCCCCTTTGCCAACTAGCACATGACAGACACAAATCCCCATGCTAGCCATGACCCCTGCCAGACACAATGCCCTCATGACCCCTGCTATGTCCCTTATCCCAGTTAAAATGCCCCCAATGTTAGCCACAATTTCATCCATGCCAGCCACAATGCTAACTAACCACAATAACACCATGACAGTCAAAGTACCCCGTGGCAGACAACATGCTTATATGAAATCAGCAATATCCCATATCCAAACCAAAATGCCCCCATTACAGCTACAATGTCCCCAGTATCCTTTATACCTCTCACAATTCCCCTTATTTCAGACACATTGCCCTCAATGCCCTCTTAGCCAATCACAATAAAACCATGACAACCACAATGGCCTCAGTGCCCCTATGACAACTATAATGCCCTATGACAGTCAAAAAAGTCATCTTGCCAGCCAAAATTACTCCATGAAATTTACTAAACCCCCATCTGCAATATTCCTTATCTCCTCAAAATGCCCTCATGACATCCACAATGTTCATAATCCCAGTCACAATACCCCATGAAACTCACAATAAAGCCCACATGAGAGCCACAGTGCCCATGACAGAAACTATTGCCCTACAATGGCCAAAATGCCCCAATTACAAGTACAATGCTCTCATTGCCCATTTTACCAGTCATAATGCCCACATAAATACCTCAATGCCCTCCATGCCAGCCCTAATACCTTCATAACTATTAAAATGCCCCCATGACAGCCACACTGAATTAGAATTCCTCAAAGACAACTGCAATAAGCTTAATGATCCTCTAATCAGTCTCATTGCCCCATGAAGGCCATCATAGCCTTTATACCAGCTATAATGCTCCATGCCAGCAAAAACTCATATTTTCCAGTCACAATGCTGACCATAAGAGCCAATATGCCACCATGACATCCACAATATCTCTTATCTCAGCTACTATGTCCTTATTACAGCCACAATTAAATTCATGCCAGCCAGAATGCCCTCATCGCCACCTTTCCAAAAGGAAAGTCTCCATACCACCCACAATGCTCCTGTGCAATCTACAAAGCCAAAATGACAACAGCTATATCCATTTTCGCAGTCACAAATCCCCTATGCCAGCCACAATGTACTTTATTAAAGCAACAATGCTGTCAATGCACCTTATGCTCGCCACAATGCCTCTTTGACCAGCAAAAGCCTTTAATGCCCTTATGCCAGCCACAAATCCCCACTATAACCAAAATGCCCTCACTTCCTCCTTTGCCAGTTACAATGACCTCCATGCCAGCCAGAATGCCCTTAATTTCCTTTTAGCCAACCACAATATCCCCAAGGCAACCACAAAGCCCTCATGCCAGCCATAATTCCACATTCCAGCCACAATGCCATATACAATGTACTTAATCCCGGAAACAATACCCCTTATGCCAGCCAAATTGCCAAAACGACAACCATAAACCTCCAATGCCCGTATACCAACCATATTGCCTCCATGACAGCCAAAATGTCCTCACATCCCCTTTTCCGAGACACAATACCATCCATGCCAGTCACAACGCCCTCACTTCACCCTTGGCCAAAAACAATGACAACATGACAACCACAAAGCCCCCATGCCAGCCACAATAACACCCGATATGTCTGTTATTCCAGTCAAAATGCCGCCATAACAGCCAGTAACAATGCTGCCAATGCCCCTTATGCCAACCACAAGGACACACTGACAGCTACATATAATCAATGCCCATATGACAGACAAAATGCTCTCATTTGCTTAAAAACAAAGCCCTTCATGCCAGCTACAATGTACTCATTTCCTCTTTGTCAACCACAATGTCCACATGACAGTCACAAATCCCTATGCCAGCAATGATGGCACATGTCAGCCACAATGCCCTCCATGCCAGTCACAATGCCATTATTAGCCTATGCAAACTAGAATGGCCTTGTTCTAACCATAATGCCGCTAATTTAAGCCAGAATGCCCACATGACACCCGCTATATGCCTTATTCCACCTGGAATGCTCCAACGCCAGCCAAAATGGCTCCCATTCAAGCAACAATGCCTAAATGCAAGCCATAATACTCCCATAAGAGCCACTTTGAACCCATTTTACCCACAATGTCCCTTATCCCGGCCACAATATCTCCATGACAGCCAAAATGTCCTCTATGCCAGGCAAAATGCCCTCATTTCTGCTTTTGCCAGTCATAATGCCCCATGACAGCCACAGTTACCTCATTTCTCTCAATGCCGGCCACAGGGCCCTCTATACCTGCCACAATGCCCACATGACAGCAAAAATTTCCTATTGGGAAAGGGGAGATGGTGATGAATGTGTATGTTGGAATGTAAATGCAGTGAATCCATGTGCATAATGCAAAGGCATTTACAATGCCCTGAAATATCTGTAGCCAATATATGTACTACTAGACATGTATTCTTATATACTAAGAAGGTATTACCACACCTCTGAAAGTCCAGAGCTAGAAACTAGCCTGATAATTATCAGTAATTAATAATAATATTAATTACCAGTTCTCGGATTCCTCTATTGCCGCTGACTGGAGGATTCCATATCTTGCTTCTTTTCACTTTCAAATAGACACCTAGAAAAAAAAAAGAGGTGTGATAATACGTTCCTTGTATATGCTATAGATGTATTGGATCAGTAAAGAGATGTTAGTGTGCCTAGTTTCTCATAAAACAAAAGTAATTTTAAAAGGGCAATTGAACCCTTTCTGGGATACCTTCTGATGAGCCAAACTAGAGATCCCACCTGAAGAATTCCTATCCAAGAATCTGCACCGTCCACCCCATCCTGACTATAAGCCACAAGTAGCATAGAAATGTCTCTGACCACATTCCCTAATTTACTCACCAATCACATTCTCAAGAATATCCTACAAGAACAATTACTATCGAAAAAAAAAACCTTTTGCAAACCACAACCAAAACACAACCTGACCAGGGAAATCCAACTCAAAATCATTTTATTATCAAAACTGTGTGAATTATTTCTATCACACCTACTTTACGTAATGATAATACTTTCAAGAGTAATTTTATCAACATTTATTAGCCCCACAAAAGACTGAAAACATACTTTTACCCAAAAGTATAAGTAACCATTTCTCACTTAATTTATGCCTCCTGGAACAAAAACCCTTTTGAGTAAAGTTATTTTTTCTTCTTTGCTCTCCTGAATTAAGAAGTCACGAAAGTCACAATGTTCCAATCACAGCACAATGCCCGTTTGAGAACAAAAATACCTAAAAAGCTGCAGTACCTGCCACAAAGTCCTCAGTGCCAACCACCTTTCCCCATGACAACCACAATGCCTTTAATGAACCCTATGCAAGCCACAATACCTGCTAGGCCAACCAAAATTCCCACATGACAACCAGAGTGCCCTCTATACCAGCCACAATACCCCAAAAAAAGCCACAATGCTCTTCAGGCTAGCCATAATGCCCCCATAACACCCACAAAGTACCTTATGCCATTTACTATGCCCCATGCCAGCCACCAGGTTCTTATAAGAGCCACTATGCCTTATGCCAGCCATATTGCCTCCTTTTAAGTCACAATCAACTCTCTTCCATGCAATAATCAATGCCCTTTAAGCCAGCCCCTATGCCCAAGCGGTATTTAAAAACTGGCAGTATCCCTTTACGAGCCACTATGCTGCAATAAAAAGCAACAATGCGCTCACTTCCCCCTTTGCCAACTAGCACATGACAGATACAAATCCCCATGCTAGCCATGACACCTGCCAGACACAATGCCCTCATGACCCCTGCTATGTCCCTTATCCCAGTTAAAATGCCCCCAATGTTAGCCACAATTTCATCCATGCCAGCCACAATGCTAACTAACCACACAAACACCATGACAGTCAAAGTACCCCGTGGCAGACAACATGCTTATATGAAGTCAGCAATATCCCATATCCAAACCAAAATGCCCCCATTACAGCTACAATGTCCCCAGTATCCTTTATAACTCTCACAATTCCCCTTATTCCAGACACATTGCCCTCAATGCCCCCTTAGCCAACCGCAATAAAAGCATGACAACCACAATGGCCTCAGTGCCCCTATGACAACTATAATGCCCTATGACAGTCAAAAAAGTCATCTTGCCAGCCACAATGACTCCATGAAATTTACTAAACCCTCATCTGCAATATTCCTTATCTCCTCAAAATGCCCTCATGACATCCACAATGTTCATAATCCCAGTCACAATACCCCATGAAACTCACAATAAAGCCCACATGAGAGCCACAGTGCCCATGACAGAAACTATTGCCCTACAATGGCCAAAATGCCCCAATGACAAGTACAATGCTCTCATTGCCCATTTTACCAGTCACAATGCCCACATAAATACCTCAATGCCCTCCATGCCAGCCCTAATACCTTCATAACTATTAAAATGCCCCCATGACAGCCACACTGAATTAGAATTCCTCAAAGACAACTGCAATAAGCTTAATGATCCTCTAATCAGTCTCATTGCCCCATGAAGGCCATCATAGCCTTTATACCAGCTATAATGCTCCATGCCAGCAAAAACTCATATTTTCCAGTCACAATGCTGACCATAAGAGCCAATATGCCACCATGACATCCACAATATCTCTTATCTCAGCCACTATGTCCTTATTACAGCCACAATTAAATTCATGCCAGCCAGAATGCCCTCATCGCCACCTTTCCAAAAGGAAAGTCTCCATACCACCCACAATGCTCCTGTGCAATCTACAAAGCCAAAATGACAACAGCTATATCCATTTTCGCAGTCACAAATCCCCCATGCCAGCCACAATGTACTTTATTAAAGCAACAATGCTGTCAATGCACCTTATGCTCGCCACAATGCCTCTTTGACCAGCAAAAGCCTTTAATGCCCTTATGCCAGCCACGAATCCCCACTATAACCAAAATGCCCTCACTTCCTCCTTTGCCAGTTACAATGACCTCCATGCCAGCCAGAATGCCCTTAATTTCCTTTTAGCCAACCACAATATCCCCAAGGCAACCACAAAGCCCTCATGCCAGCCATAATTCCACATTCCAGCCACAATGCCATATACAATGTACTTAATCCCGGAAACAATACCCCTTATGCCAGCCAAATTGCCAAAACGACAACCATAAACCTCCAATGCCCGTATACCAACCATATTGCCTCCATGACAGCCAAAATGTCCTCACATCCCCTTTTCCGAGACACAATACCATCCATGCCAGTCACAACGCCCTCACTTCACCCTTGGCCAAAAACAATGACAACATGACAACCACAAAGCCCCCATGCCAGCCACAATAACACCCGATATGTCTGTTATTCCAGTCAAAATGCCGCCATAACAGCCAGTAACAATGCTGCCAATGCCCCTTATGCCAACCACAAGGACACACTGACAGCTACATATAATCAATGCCCATATGACAGACAAAATGCTCTCATTTGCTTAAAAACAAAGCCCTTCATGCCAGCTACAATGTACTCATTTCCTCTTTGTCAACCACAATGTCCACATGACAGTCACAAATCCCTATGCCAGCAATGATGGCACATGTCAGCCACAATGCCCTCCATGCCAGTCACAATGCCATTATTAGCCTATGCAAACTAGAATGGCCTTGTTCTAACCATAATGCCGCTAATTTAAGCCACAATGCCCACATGACACCCGCTATATGCCTTATTCCACCTGGAATGCTCCAACGCCAGCCAAAATGGCTCCCATTCAAGCAACAATGCCTAAATGCAAGCCATAATACTCCCATAAGAGCCACTTTGAACCCATTTTACCCACAATGTCCCTTATCCCGGCCACAATATCTCCATGACAGCCAAAATGTCCTCTATGCCAGGCAAAATGCCCTCATTTCTGCTTTTGCCAGTCATAATGCCCCATGACAGCCACAGTTACCTCATTTCTCTCAATGCCGGCCACAGGGCCCTCTATACCTGCCACAATGCCCACATGACAGCAAAAATTTCCTATTGGGAAAGGGGAGATGGTGATGAATGTGTATGTTGGAATGTAAATGCAGTGAATCCATGTGCATAATGCAAAGGCATTTACAATGCCCTGAAATATCTGTAGCCAATATATGTACTACTAGACATGTATTCTTGGGGGCGTGGCCTAGAGGTGAATGTGAGAGGACGTGTGTGACCGGAGCTCCTGCTGTACTCATCCGTTAAAGTACATATATCCCGTAAAACTCGGGGAAAATAGCTTCCCTAGGGGCTTACCAGAGTCTGGAGGTGGAGGAGCACGAATACCCGGTCATAATGACGCGCTCTAAGAAGCAGAAGTCGCCGCCAGCGAGTCCCGGGTCCCGCGCTCAAGATGGCGCCGAGGAGAAGGAAGGCCGCAATAGAGGCCTCCGGCAGGAAGTTGTGGAAAAGCTGGAGAGGTTCGCCCGCACGCCGAGAGCAGGGGGGGCGGCTGCACAGCAGCGAAAGTCGGCTGGAGATCAGGCAGCTGGAGGCTCATCATATGGATCCAGGTATTCTCCTTTGGCGGGGGACATGAGAAGTGAGGAGGAGGAGGAGGAGGAGGAGATGAGTGGCGCCATGCAGGATCAGCCAGGTGCTGGAGGGAAAAGTGGAGTAAGGAAGGAGGAACCCTCCCTAAAGGACATTTTGGCAGCGGTGAAGCAGAATTCTATGGTCCTTAACACCTTAGCAAATCAGATGGGTGGATTGAAGGAGGACATTTTGCTGCTCAGGAATGATTTGCAGAAAGTTGCGGAACGCACCACTGCCGTGGAAGGGAGAGTCTCAGACATGGAGGATGCGATTCCTCATATAAAGCAGGATGTACAGGCACATTCGCAGGCAGTGGCGACATTGATGGCTAAGACAGACGATATGGAAAATCGGCTGAGACGAAATAATGTGCGCCTGGTGGGGGTTCCGGAAAGAGTGGAGGGAACGAATCCGGATGACTTCTTCGAAAAGTGGCTGATAGACACATTTGGTAGAGAGGAATTGACCCCTTTATTTGCGGTGGAGAGAGCGCACAGGGTGCCGACCAGACCTGGCCCTCCCGGAAGGCCGCCGAGACCGGTGCTGATAAAGATTCTACATTATAAAGATAGAGACAAGATCCTGAGGAAAGCTAGAGAACGTCAAGACATCTCCTTTAATGGGGTGAAAGTGTCCTTTTTCCCGGATTTCTCTTTGGAAGTACAACGGAAAAGATCACAGTTTATGGATATAAAAAGACGACTAAGGGCATTACAAGTGCAATATTCGATGATGTATCCTGCCCGTTTGAGAGTGGTGGCGCTGGGAACAACTTCCTTTTTTGAGACACCGAGAGAAGCGGTTAGATGGTTGGATAGCCATGAAAGTCAGCTGAGACCGGCAGAGGGACGGCGTTGATCCGGAACAGACCGGTTGGCAAAAGGAGGCTGGGGATGCAGGACTGAACCAGGTGTCGTAGGAAAAATTGCAAGATTTGGCATTTGATTGGACTTGGAGTTGGAGGGCATGGTTGCGGGAACCGCGGAAGACCGGAAGAGGAGGAATGTGTTTATGGACATTGAGGGGTATTGATATGCTGAAGGGATGGTAGTTTATTTGTAAGAAAATGGCAGCGGGAGGGATGGTCAGTTAAGCGGGAAAAGCACATAACGAGTTATGGCATTGTTGAATGTATGGTGGGCGGAGTTGACCTGCCGATGTTTGTTATGGGTAATGGCAGATACGTTCTGTTGCCCCAACCCTTGGAAAGGGGTAGGTTTACGGGGGAGGTTGCAGGGGGGGGAGGGGAGGGTGCAGGGGAGGGAGGGAAAAAAGACCCAGCCGGTCGGATATGTAAAATTAAGAGAACAGGATAGGAGGAGCTGTGATATGTGGAGGGATGATGGGATCACTTAATTGTTTGTCCTGGAATGTACGGGGCCTGCGGGAAGCCAGAAAACGACAGGCGGTATTTGATTTTATTAGAAAACAGGAGTCGAGGGTGATAGGACTACAAGAGACACATATGACTAGGGATTCAGTTTCCATGATGCATAGGGCCTGGGTAGGCCATAGTTTTCATTCTTATCATACTACATATTCAAGGGGGGTGAGTCTTCTCATACATAGGGCAGTGCCATTTGTATGTCACGACTCCTTCCAGGATGGGGAGGGGCGGTATGTGGGGGTACACTGTACTATGTATCATTGGAACTGTGTGTTGGTGGTGTTGTATGTACCCCCTCCGTTTTCTAGTGGATGTATCAAGAAAGTGGTGGAGGAACTGGCTAGGTACCCGGAGGTGCCGTTACTAGTGATGGGGGATTTTAACGCAGTATTGAATACTAATATGGATAAATTTGGCATGACAGGGGGAGGTGTAACAGCTTTTGGCCATCTGGTTGCGGAAATGGGCTGGCGGGACATATGGAGGGATAAACATCCAAATAGCTTTCAGTATTCTTGTGCGTCTTCCACATATCAGTCGTTATCCAGGATAGACTTAATCTTGTGCTCACCGACAGCGGTACCATTTGTAGCTCAGATAGAATACTTGCAAAGAGCGTTATCGGATCATTCTCCTGTGTTAATGAAGGTAGAGACGGAGGAGAGGACAGGGCGGGGGCAAGGGTGCTGGAAACTTAATGCCTTTTGGCTAAAGCTGATAGACAATAAACAAATTTTAAACCTCATAAAGGAATACTTTCAGTTAAATTCAGGAACGGTACCGCAAGAGATACTGTGGGACGCGATGAAGGCGTGGCTGAGAGGGGTGTTCATCCAGCACATTTCAGCAGTAAAAACAAGGTCTAGACAATTAGGAGAAGCGCTGTTGGAAAGGGTAGAGGAGACAGAAAGGCTGCATATAATAGATAACACAACAGACACATTGAAGCATTGGGTGGAGGCGCAGCGGTTGTTAAAGCAACATCAGTTGGAGAGGGCAGATAACAAAAGGATGTTTTTAAAACGCCAATACTATGAGGAGGGGGAAACCACTGGACGGTTACTGGCAAGGATGGCGCAGGCTCAGAGGGAGAATAACTACGTACACACCATTAAAGGGGAGGGGGGGAAGTTGGAGACTGATACAGGACAGATTTTGAAAGTGTTTCAGCAGTTCTACTCGGATTTGTATGCCTCTAGGGCAGAGCACACACCTCAACAGCTGGAAGAGTATATAGGGGAGATAGAATTTCCTAGGTTGGGGGGGGAGGAGAGAGGGACATTGGAGGAGCCAATATCTCTGGAGGAAATACAGGCGGCTATAGGGATACTAGCCAGTGAAAAGGCGCCGGGGCCGGACGGTCTTCCGGTGGAAGTTTTTAAGGAATATGGGGAAGAGCTTGCGCCGCAGTTACTGGCCACTCTTTTGGATAGCTTCAATAGGGGGCGGCTTCCAGAAACAATGTATGAAGCGACTATAGTAGTTCTGCCTAAAGAGGGGAAGGATCCTCAACTCCCGGGCTCTTATAGACCAGTCTCACTGCTGACGGCGGATATTAAAATCATGGCGAAAGTATTGGCGCTTCGACTAGCTAAAGTAGTAGCTGGGGTGGTACACGGAGATCAGGCCGGTTTTATGCCATCCAAATCGACGGCGGTAAATCTGAGGAGGCTGTTTTTGAATCTACAAGTTATGCCGGATAATCGTGGGGGGAGAGCCATAATGTCCTTAGATGCGGCCAAAGCATTCGATTGTGTGGAGTGGAACTATTTGTGGTCAGTTCTGGGAAAAATGGGATTTGGCCCGAATTATATAAAATGGGTAAAATTGTTGTATGTAGCCCCGACAGCAAAGATAAGGGTGAATGGGGTGTTATCGGATCGGTTTGCGCTGGAGCGGGGAACGCGTCAGGGATGTCCATTGTCCCCATTGTTGTTTGCGTTGGCGGTGGAACCCTTGGCGTGTGCAGTGAGACAGCATGAACAAATTCAGGGGTTGAGATATGGGGGGGTGGAGGAAAGAATTGCATTATACGCAGATGATATGCTGCTATTCATGGCGGATACCGAACGCACATTACCGTTAGTGATGGCCCTAATTAAGCGGTTTGGGAAATACTCAGGACTACTCATTAATTGGTCAAAATCGGCCCTAATGCTCATGGACCCGGGGGAAGTTCAGAATGGGGAAGAGGAGGTGGAGATACCTGTGGTGAAGGAGTTTAAGTACTTGGGGGTGAGGGTGACGGCGAAAGTACAGGATTATATGTCCCTTAATGTAATGCCACTGTTAACAAAGATAAAAGCCAAAGTAGAGGCGTGGAATAAGTTGCCCCTATCGGCTCTGGGTAGGACAAATTTGATTAAAATGATCCTTATGCCCCAGGTGTTGTATGTACTACATAACTCACCGGTATGGATCCCCAAATATTGGTTCAGGAGATTGCATAACCTTTTTAGGGACCTAGTATGGAAAAAGGGGGTACCTAGGATTAAACTGGAGAAATTACAGCTGCCAAAGGAGGAGGGGGGCCTGGCTGTTCCCAATGCTTGGGTGTATTATTTAGCTGCCCAATGTCAGCATTTCTGGGGGTGGGAGCAGGAAGAGACATGGGGGTCCAGTGCGCGCATCCTATCATATCTGGGGGGGGGAGAACCCGCTGGCAGGACTGGAAGCGCACAGATATAAACAGATGGCGAGTACCAGACCCACTCTGCTTCTCATACATAAGGTGTGGTGGCAGTGCAAGCAATTGCTGGGGATAGGGGAGTGCACTAAATATACACCGCTTTGGAGAAATGCTTATTTGGGGGAATTGGGTAAATTGGAAGGGATGCAGGGGTGGGAGCAGCAAGGCATAATACGGTTGAATCAGTTGTATGAGGGAGACATACTCAAATCTTTTCAGCAAGTAAGGGAGGAGTTTCAACTGGACTCCCGCATGTTTTATCAGTACCTGCAGATTCGGCACGCAGTGCAAACACAAGCAGTCAGTGTGGACCTGACGATACATGCCGCGGGGGTGTTGGAGCATATTGCAAAGGCAGTAACGTCAAAAGGATTAATCTCATTGGTTTATCGCAGGTTGTTGGTGGAACATCTGGGAGATCCTATGGCACCAGTGAAAGCAGTATGGGAAAGAGATGTGGGGCCTATTACAACAGACCACTGGGAGGCGGTATTGGCAGCAACATGTACCTTGTCCATTAATATAGCACAAAGAAGATCGCAGTTGTTTCTGATACATAGGGTGTACAGGACCCCGTGGGTGCTGAAACAAATGGGATTAAGAGCGGATGCAAAATGCCCTAGGTGCCCGGAAGAAAAAGCAGACATCCTTCATATGTTCTGGACATGTGGGAAGCTGGGGAGTCTATGGACGGAAATATTGGAACTAGTGGGGAGAGTGTTTGAGGTACAGATCCCATGGGATCCTGTAGTAATGCTGCTAGGGTATGTTGGAGATTTGGGGGGAGATAGGATGTCAGGGTTGGCAATTGCTAAAATACTGTATCAAGTTCGGAAAGGAATTGCAAAGCACTGGCTAGATGCGGAGCCACCATCAAAACAAGAAATCATAGGGGCACTTAACTCACAGGTTCTGATGGAGTATAGGATATACTCCAAGAGGGGGTCCAGGGTCAAGTTCGATAAACAATGGGCTAGGTGGATTGATCAATCTGGGTATGCTTCTGTGGAGCTAATGACACTAAGGCAACAAGTGCAGGTATAGGGCCACTGAGGGGAGAGGATTGGAAAAGTGGTACTGAGAAGATCGGCTGGGGGGGATACAGGGGGGAGTTGGGGGGAAGGGAATGTTTGATTAAATGTAAAGAATTGGGTCTGTTAAAAATTGCTTGTACACTGTATGAGAACGTACAATGACCTGTAATAATGTGGAGTTTTGTTGAATAAACTTGAACTGATTAAAAAAAAAAAGACATGTATTCTTATATACTAAGAAGGTATTACCACACCTCTGAAAGTCCAGAGCTAGAAACTAGCCTGATAATTATCAGTAATTAATAATAATATTAATTACCAGTTCTCGGATTCCTCTATTGCCGCTGACTGGAGGATTCCATATCTTGCTTCTTTTCACTTTCAAATAGACACCTAGAAAAAAAAAAAGAGGTGTGATAATACGTTCCTTGTATATGCTATAGATGTATTGGATCAGTAAAGAGATGTTAGTGTGCCTAGTTTCTCATAAAACAAAAGTAATTTTAAAAGGGCAATTGAACCCTTTCTGGGATACCTTCTGATGAGCCAAACTAGAGATCCCACCTGAAGAATTCCTATCCAAGAATCTGCACCGTCCACCCCATTCTGACTAGAAGCCACAAGTAGCATAGAAATGTCTCTGACCACATTCCCTAATTTACTCACCAATCACATTCTCAAGAATATCCTACAAGAACAATTACTATCGAAAAAAAAACCTTTTGCAAACCACAACCAAAACACAACCTGACCAGGGAAATCCAACTCAAAATCATTTTATTATCAAAACTGTGTGAATTATTTCTATCACACCTACTTTACGTAATGATAATACTTTCAAGAGTAATTTTATCAACATTTATTAGCCCCACAAAAGACTGAAAACATACTTTTACCCAAAAGTATAAGTAACCATTTCTCACTTAATTTATGCCTCCTGGAACAAAAACCCTTTTGAGTAAAGTTATTTTTTCTTCTTTGCTCTCCTGAATTAAGAAGTCACAAAAGTCACAATGTTCCAATCACAGCACAATGCCCGTTTGAGAACAAAAATACCTAAAAAGCTGCAGTACCTGCCACAAAGTCCTCAGTGCCAACCACCTTTCCCCATGACAACCACAATGCCTTTAATGAACCCTATGCAAGCCACAATACCTGCTAGGCCAACCAAAATTCCCACATGACAACCAGAGTGCCCTCTATACCAGCCACAATACCCCAAAAAAAGCCACAATGCTCTTCAGGCCAGCCATAATGCCCCCATAACACCCACAAAGTACCTTATGCCATTTACTATGCCCCATGCCAGCCACCAGGTTCTTATAAGAGCCACTATGCCTTATGCCAGCCATATTGCCTCCTTTTAAGTCACAATCAACTCTCTTCCATGCAATAATCAATGCCCTTTAAGCCAGCCCCTATGCCCAAGCGGTATTTAAAAACTGGCAATATCCCTTTACGAGCCACTATGCTGCAATAAAAAGCAACAATGCGCTCACTTCCCCCTTTGCCAACTAGCACATGACAGACACAAATCCCCATGCTAGCCATGACCCCTGCCAGACACAATGCCCTCATGACCCCTGCTATGTCCCTTATCCCAGTTAAAATGCCCCCAATGTTAGCCACAATTTCATCCATGCCAGCCACAATGCTAACTAACCACAAAAACACCATGACAGTCAAAGTACCCCGTGGCAGACAACATGCTTATATGAAATCAGCAATATCCCATATCCAAACCAAAATGCCCCCATTACAGCTACAATGTCCCCAGTATCCTTTATACCTCTCACAATTCCCCTTATTTCAGACACATTGCCCTCAATGCCCTCTTAGCCAATCGCAATAAAACCATGACAACCACAATGGCCTCAGTGCCCCTATGACAACTATAATGCCCTATGACAGTCAAAAAAGTCATCTTGCCAGCCAAAATGACTCCATGAAATTTACTAAACCCCCATCTGCAATATTCCTTATCTCCTCAAAATGCCCTCATGACATCCACAATGTTCATAATCCCAGTCACAATACCCCATGAAACTCACAATAAAGCCCACATGAGAGCCACAGTGCCCATGACAGAAACTATTGCCCTACAATGGCCAAAATGCCCCAATTACAAGTACATTGCTCTCATTGCCCATTTTACCAGTCATAATGCCCACATAAATACCTCAATGCCCTCCATGCCAGCCCTAATACCTTCATAACTATTAAAATGCCCCCATGACAGCCACACTGAATTAGAATTCCTCAAAGACAACTGCAATAAGCTTAATGATCCTCTAATCAATCTCATTGCCCCATGAAGGCCATCATAGCCTTTATACCAGCTATAATGCTCCATGCCAGCAAAAACTCATATTTTCCAGTCACAATGCTGACCATAAGAGCCAATATGCCACCATGACATCCACAATATCTCTTATCTCAGCCACTATGTCCTTATTACAGCCACAATTAAATTCATGCCAGCCAGAATGCCCTCATCGCCACCTTTCCAAAAGGAAAGTCTCCATACCACCCACAATGCTCCTGTGCAATCTACAAAGCCAAAATGACAACAGCTATATCCATTTTCGCAGTCACAAATCCCCTATGCCAGCCACAATGTACTTTATTAAAGCAACAATGCTGTCAATGCACCTTATGCTCGCCACAATGCCTCTTTGACCAGCAAAAGCCTTTAATGCCCTTATGCCAGCCACATATCCCCACTATAACCAAAATGCCCTCACTTCCTCCTTTGCCAGTTACAATGACCTCCATGCCAGCCAGAATGCCCTTAATTTCCTTTTAGCCAACCACAATATCCCCAAGGCAACCACAAAGCCCTCATGCCAGCCATAATTCCACATTCCAGCCACAATGCCAGATACAATGTACTTAATCCCGGAAACAATACCCCTTATGCCAGCCAAATTGTCAAAACGACAACCATAAACCTCCAATGCCCGTATACCAACCATATTGCCTCCATGACAGCCAAAATGTCCTC